>NW_028283585.1:810000-1110000 GCF_059441095.1 Idiotropiscis lumnitzeri | reverse complement strand
CACTTAAGATTTCCTTCGCCGCAATGGACAAAATGCTTAATAACTCTCCTGCACATGCTGCTAAAAATCCAAAACTTCACATGTACATAAAGAGTCTGTACCTGAAGACATCTATATGTTTATATTCAGTTATACACCTTGCGCCAATCAATATCATTTTTTACATTTTGACGTACTGCACGGTGCCCTTTTAACGAATCTGATTGAAAATTGGCTAGAAAAGACTCAAGACATTGATCTTACTCTATCCCTATTTTTGTGACTTTCCTTCGAAGGGCGTGGCTATTACGGTGCCGCAGAGTCTGATTATTCTCCGTGGCAACAAAAGTTCCTGCAAAATGATTCAGATGATCCATCTTCTCGAAATTTTTCACATTTGAGGATATTCAGGCCCTGAAGACGGCTGCCAACTTATTTTTGATCGCAGTGGTCGCGCCACCAACTGGTTAAAACAAATACAAATTATTTTCGTTGATTTTTTTCTCCGGGCAGGTTAACAAAATCTACCTTACATTTGCTCGGATGAGTGTTTAGGCCTTGAGGATGTCACAATACGTAAGTCTTTCGCCTTCTTCAGAGTGTCACATGATGGTGTCTTGTGGCCCGTCTTTATCAGCTGATGTTCCATGAGGGCGTGACTTACCTGTCACAAGAATGAAGGCAAGTCACGCCCCCCGCTGTCCGCACTCCGCCAAAATGCTCCTCCAGGTGGTAGAGAGGATGAAGGCTCCCTTGTCTCTGTTCATGGTTTTTATGCCTCGCTTGCAGATCTCAATGGCCTCTCTGATCCAGCGCTGTTGTTTGTTCTCTTCGGTGCGGATGACCCTGCCCTTCTCCCGGTCCATGATGTGGTTTTCCCTTTTGCAGTGGTCAGTGATTGCTGATTTGTAATGTTCATGTTGTGCTTGTTCTTTTACTGCTCTGATTTTTCATTTTTTTGACAGGTAAGTCACACCCTCATGGAACATCAGCTGATAAAGACGGGTCTCAAGACACCATCATGCGACACTCTGAAGAAGGCGAAAGACTCGCCGAAACATGTCAGGTAAAAAATTAACCTAAAACATAATTGTCTGCTTTTAATGAATCAGTCAAATATCAATAATAAGAAGACAAAATGAACCTAATACAAATAAATGAATGCTTAATAACTCCCCTGCACATGCTCCTAAAAATCCAAACCTTCACCTGTAAATAAAACGTCCCGACCTGAAGACATCTTAATGTTATTATTTTGTTATACACACAGTGCCGCCAAGTGGAATCAAAAATTTGTTTTTATTTTAATTTTCACGTACTGCACGGTGCCCTTTTGACGAATCCGACTGAAAATGAGTCAGAAAAGACTCAAGACAATGATCTTACTCTCTGCCGAATTTTGTGACGTTTTGGCAAAAGGCGTGGCTATTAAGGTGCTGAAAAGTCCGATTGTACTCTGTGGCAACAAAAGCTCCGGCAACATGACTCAGATGATCCTATCTTCTCGAAGTTGTACACATTTGAGGATACTTCAGCCCTGAAGACATCTACCAACTTATTTTACATCGTAGTAGTAGCGCCACCAACTGGTAAAAGCTAATACAAGTTATTTTCTTGGATGTTTTTCTCCGTGCAACTCAACAAGGTCGCCCTCATATATGCTCGGATGACTGTTTCGGCCATGAGGATGTCACAATACGAAATTCGTGATTTTTCGTGAAAAGTTGTGGGAGTGGCATTGCACTGTTCGGCAATAAAACAAAGCTGATTATGAGGTTCTAAATATGAACGACAACTCGTAAAACTTTACACACACATCAGGCCGAGCAAATTTATCAATATTTTATACGTTAGTTGTGCAGCTTTTTTGAAATGGCTCGCCATGGCCCTCGAGAAATGTTAAAAAAAAGCAGCTCTGGTTGAGTGTTTCACCTCGCTTTTTGTAAATTTTATGGAGTACAGTGAACCCTCGGTTATCGCGGTTAATGGGGACCGAGACCATCCGCGAAAACTGAAAATCCGCGAAGTAGCGGCGCACCTTCAAAAATGCTTAAAAAAAATATACAATATATATAATAAATATATATATATATATATATATATATATATATATATATATATATATATATATATATATATACGGGGAGAGAGAGAGTGAAATTCATGTTATAACAAAAAAACCAAATTATTATTAAAACGTATTGTTTTTTTATTCCCCAGCCATTCTTTTTGTATTTATTTAATTACTCCGACTTTTACCTGCTGGTACGCCGTCCGGTGTGCCCTGTGAAATGAAAGGTGGCATTCTTTATTTATTTATTCATTTATTCATTCATAACTGACAGCCTCGCGCTCCGCTCGTGCCCGGGCAGAAGAGGTGCTCCAATTTGGCTTAACTGTGACACACGCCCGTCCTCCTCCCCCGGAGCTTCCATTCGGTTAAACTTAGGGGCCGCTTGGCACCGCCCGTGCCCGGGGAAGGTGCTCCTCTTCGGCTTACTGTGACGCGAGCATGCCCTCCTCCTCCGGAGCTTCCATTCGGTTAAACGTAGGGGCCGCTTGGCACCGCCCGTGCCCGGGGAAGGTGCTCCTCTACGGCTTAACTGCCACGCACGCTGGCCGGAGCTCTGGTACGGTCCGAACCGCGCGAAACGTCGCCACCGATCGTGTCCGGGGGAACGTGCTCTTCTTCGTCCACTCTCCTCTTCGCCCACGCTCTTCTTCGGCGCACGCCGGCCGTCTAACCGCTCCAGCGCCCCGTCGTGCCGCTCGGCGAAACTACAATGCCCCCGAATATTTTTTAGACCCGCGAAGCACTGAACCCGCGAAAGGTGAACCGCGAAGTAGCGAGGGTTCACTGTATGTATAAGACCAAGACCTACAAAAAAGTCTCTTGGAGCAATGAGCTAGGTTTTACAGGAAGTCGGCCATTTTGAATTTACTTAAAAGGGGGCGGGTCACCACAATGGACTTTGTGTAGAAATTATTATTGGGGCCCGAGCAGCGACCGCGGCGAGGTCCCTATTGTTTTTGTAGAAGATATTATTACTTTTATTATTATTATTATTATTATTATTAGGGCCTGAGCAGCGACCGCTGCGAAGTCCCTATTGTTTTTGTAGAAATTATTATTATTATTATTTTTCCGATTGTTCGATCGCATTTTTGACCCCCGAAACATGCACAAAAACTCACCAAACTTGGCAGTCTCATCGGGCATGGCGAAAAATTTGATATTTTAACGTCTAATATGAACAGGAAGTGAGTTATGAATTTTTGAAAGTCCGACTTTTGCCCTTTTTTGCATGTTTACAGGGGTCATTCTTTTGCACCCTGATCCTAAAGGCTTCATCTGATTGCCTTAAAATTCTGTCTGTAGCATCTGAAGACCTGGCACAAACACTGGGGCTAAAATTTTTTGTTTCCAAAATACTATATGACGGGGGCGGGGCATCAAAGTTTTCACTTAAGATATCCTTCGCCGCAATGGACAAAATGCTTAATAACTCTCCTGCACATGCTGCTAAAAATCCAAAACTTCACATGTACATAAAGAGTCTGTACCTGAAGACATCTATATGTTTATATTCAGTTATACACCTTGCGCCAATCAATATCATTTTTTACATTTTGACGTACTGCACGGTGCCCTTTTAACGAATCTGATTGAAAATTGGCTAGAAAAGACTCAAGACATTGATCTTACTCTATCCCTATTTTTGTGACTTTCCTTCGAAGGGCGTGGCTATTACGGTGCCGCAGAGTCTGATTATTCTCCGTGGCAACAAAAGTTCCTGCAAAATGATTCAGATGATCCATCTTCTCGAAATTTTTCACATTTGAGGATATTCAGGCCCTGAAGACGGCTGCCAACTTATTTTTGATCGCAGTGGTAGCGCCACCAACTGGTTAAAACAAATACAAATTATTTTCGTTGATTTTTTTCTCCGGGCAGGTTAACAAAATCTACCTTACATTTGCTCGGATGAGTGTTTAGGCCTTGAGGATGTCACAATACGAAAGTCTTTCGCCTTCTTCAGAGTGTCACATGATGGTGTCTTGTGGCCCGTCTTTATCAGCTGATGTTCCATGAGGGCGTGACTTACCTGTCACAAGAATGAAGGCAAGTCACGCCCCCCGCTGTCCGTTCACTCCGCCAAAATGCTGCTCCAGGTGGTAGAGAGGATGAAGGCTCCCTTGTCTCTGTTCATGGTTTTTATGCCTCGCTTGCAGATCTCAATGGCCTCTCTGATCCAGCGCTGTTGTTTGTTCTCTTCGGTGCGGATGACCCTGCCCTTCTCCCGGTCCATGATGTGGTTTTCCCTTTTGCAGTGGTCAGTGATTGCTGATTTGTAATGTTCATGTTGTGCTTGTTCTTTGACTGCTCTGATTTTTCATTTTTTTGACAGGTAAGTCACACCCTCATGGAACATCAGCTGATAAAGACGGGTCTCAAGACACCATCATGCGACACTCTGAAGAAGGCGAAAGACTCGCCGAAACATGTCAGGTAAAAAATTTACCTAAAACATAATTGTCTGCTTTTAATGAATCAGTCAAATATCAATAATAAGAAGACAAAATGAACCTAATACAAATAAACGAATGCTTAATAACTCCCCTGCACATGCTCCTAAAAATCCAAACCTTCACCTGTAAATAAAACGTCCCGACCTGAAGACATCTTAATGTTATTATTTTGTTATACACACAGTGCCGCCAAGTGGAATCAAAAATTTGTTTTTATTTTAATTTTCACGTACTGCACGGTGCCCTTTTGACAAATCCGACTGAAAATTAGTCAGAAAAGACTCAAGACAATGATCTTACTCTCTGCCGAATTTTGTGACGTTTTGGCAAAAGGCGTGGCTATTAAGGTGCTGAAAAGTCCGATTGTACTCTGTGGCAACAAAAGCTCCGGCAACATGACTCAGATGATCCTATCTTCTCGAAGTTGTACACATTTGAGGATACCTCAGCCCTGAAGACATCTACCAACTTATTTTACATCGTAGTAGTAGCGCCACCAACTGGTAAAAGCTAATACAAGTTATTTTCTTGGATGTTTTTCTCCGTGCAACTCAACAAGGTCGCCCTCATATATGCTCGGATGACTGTTTCGGCCATGAGGATGTCACAATACGAAATTCGTGATTTTTCGTGAAAAGTTGTGGGAGTGGCATTGCACTGTTCGGCAATAAAACAAAGCTGATTATGAGGTTCTAAATATGAACGACAACTCGTAAAACTTTACACACACATCAGGCCGAGCAAATTTATCAATATTTTATACGTTAGTTGTGCAGCTTTTTTGAAATGGCTCGCCATGGCCCTCGAGAAATGTTAAAAAAAAGCAGCTCTGGTTGAATGTTTCACCTCGCTTTTTGTAAATTTTATGGAGTACAGTGAACTCTCTGTTATCGCGGTTAATGGGGACCGAGACCATCCGCGAAAACTGAAAATCCGCGAAGTAGCGGCGCACCTTCAAAAATGCTTAAAAAAAATATACAATATATATAATAAATATATATATATATATATATATATATATATATATATACGGGGAGAGAGAGAGTGAAATTCATGTTATAACAAAAAAAACAAATTATTATTAAAACGTATTATTTTTTTATTCCCCAGCCATTCTTTTTGTATTTATTTAATTACTCCGACTTTTACCTGCTGGTACGCCGTCCGGTGTGCCCTCTGAAATGAAAGGTGGCATTCTTTATTTATTTATTCATTTATTCATTCATAACTGACAGCCTCGCGCTCCGCTCGTGCCCGGGCAGAAGAGGTGCTCCAATTTGGCTTAACTGTGACACACGCCCGTCCTCCTCCCCCGGAGCTTCCATTCGGTTAAACTTAGGGGCCGCTTGGCACCGCCCGTGCCCGGGGAAGGTGCTCCTCTTCGGCTTACTGTGACGCGAGCATGCCCTCCTCCTCCGGAGCTTCCATTCGGTTAAACTTAGGGGCCGCTTGGAACCGCCCGTGCCCGGGGAAGGTGCTCCTCTTCGGCTTAGTGTGACGCGAGCATGCCCTCCTCCTCCGGAGCTTCCATTCGGTTAAACTTAGGGGCCGCTTGGCACCGCCCGTGCCCGGGGAAGGTGCTCCTCTACGACTTAACTGCCACGCACGCTGGCCGGAGCTCTGGTACGGTCCGAACCGCGCGAAACGTCGCCACCGATCGTGTCCGGGGGAACGTGCTCTTCTTCGTCCACTCTCCTCTTCGCCCACGCTCTTCTTCGGCGCATGCCGGCCGTCTAACCGCTCCAGCGCCCCGTCGTGCCGCTCGGCGAAACTACAATGCCCCCGAATATTTTTTAGACCCGCGAAGCACTGAACCCGCGAAAGGTGAACCGCGAAGTAGCGAGGGTTCACTGTATGTATAAGACCAAGACCTACAAAAAAGTCTCTTGGAGCAATGAGCTAGGTTTTACAGGAAGTCGGCCATTTTGAATTTACTTAAAAGGGGGCGGGTCACCACAATGGACTTTGTGTAGAAATTATTATTGGGGCCCGAGCAGCGACCGCGGCGAGGTCCCTATTGTTTTTGTAGAAAATATTATTACTTTTATTATTATTATTATTATTATTATTAGGGCCTGAGCAGCGACCGCTGCGAAGTCCCTATTGTTTTTGTAGAAATTATTATTATTATTATTTTTCCGATTGTTCGATCGCATTTTTGACCCCCGAAACATGCACAAAAACTCACCAAACTTGGCAGTCTCATCGGGCATGGCGAAAAATTTGATATTTTAACGTCTAATATGAACAGGAAGTGAGTTATGAATTTTTGAAAGTCCGACTTTTGCCCTTTTTTGCATGTTTACAGGGGTCATTCTTTTGCACCCTGATCCTAAAGGCTTCATCTGATTGCCTTAAAATTCTGTCTGTAGCATCTGAAGACCTGGCACAAACACTGGGGCTAAAATTTTTTGTTTCCGAAATACTATATGACGGGGGCGGGGCATCAAAGTTTTCACTTAAGATTTCCTTCGCCGCAATGGACAAAATGCTTAATAACTCTCCTGCACATGCTGCTAAAAATCCAAAACTTCACATGTACATAAAGAGTCTGTACCTGAAGACATCTATATGTTTATATTCAGTTATACACCTTGCGCCAATCAATATCATTTTTTACATTTTGACGTACTGCACGGTGCCCTTTTAACGAATCTGATTGAAAATTGGCTAGAAAAGACTCAAGACATTGATCTTACTCTATCCCTATTTTTGTGACTTTCCTTCGAAGGGCGTGGCTATTACGGTGCCGCAGAGTCTGATTATTCTCCGTGGCAACAAAAGTTCCTGCAAAATGATTCAGATGATCCATCTTCTCGAAATTTTTCACATTTGAGGATATTCAGGCCCTGAAGACGGCTGCCAACTTATTTTTGATCGCAGTGGTAGCGCCACCAACTGGTTAAAACAAATACAAATCATTTTCGTTGATTTTTTTCTCCGGGCAGGTTAACAAAATCTACCTTACATTTGCTCGGATGAGTGTTTAGGCCTTGAGGATGTCACAATACGAAAGTCTTTCGCCTTCTTCAGAGTGTCACATGATGGTGTCTTGTGGCCCGTCTTTATCAGCTGATGTTCCATGAGGGCGTGACTTACCTGTCACAAGAATGAAGGCAAGTCACGCCCCCCGCTGTCCGTTCACTCCGCCAAAATGCTGCTCCAGGTGGTAGAGAGGATGAAGGCTCCCTTGTCTCTGTTCATGGTTTTTATGCCTCGCTTGCAGATCTCAATGGCCTCTCTGATCCAGCGCTGTTGTTTGTTCTCTTCGGTGCGGATGACCCTGCCCTTCTCCCGGTCCATGATGTGGTTTTCCCTTTTGCAGTGGTCAGTGATTGCTGATTTGTAATGTTCATGTTGTGCTTGTTCTTTTACTGCTCTGATTTTTCATTTTTTTGACAGGTAAGTCACACCCTCATGGAACATCAGCTCAAGACACCATCATGCGACACTCTGAAGAAGGCGAAAGACTCGCCGAAACATGTCAGGTAAAAAATTAACCTAAAACATAATTGTCTGCTTTTAATGAATCAGTCAAATATCAATAATAAGAAGACAAAATGAACCTAATACAAATAAATGAATGCTTAATAACTCCCCTGCACATGCTCCTAAAAATCCAAACCTTCACCTGTAAATAAAACGTCCCGACCTGAAGACATCTTAATGTTATTATTTTGTTATACACACAGTGCCGCCAAGTGGAATCAAAAATTTGTTTTTATTTTAATTTTCACGTACTGCATGGTGCCCTTTTGACGAATCCGACTGAAAATTAGTCAGAAAAGACTTAAGACAATGATCTTACTCTCTGCCGAATTTTGTGACGTTTTGGCAAAAGGCGTGGCTATTAAGGTGCTGAAAAGTCCGATTGTACTCTGTGGCAACAAAAGCTCCGGCAACATGACTCAGATGATCCTATCTTCTCGAAGTTGTACACATTTGAGGATACTTCAGCCCTG
This sequence comes from Idiotropiscis lumnitzeri, assembly GCF_059441095.1. Classification (NCBI taxonomy): domain Eukaryota; kingdom Metazoa; phylum Chordata; class Actinopteri; order Syngnathiformes; family Syngnathidae; genus Idiotropiscis; species Idiotropiscis lumnitzeri. The sequence goes on along the minus strand of NW_028283585.1, from coordinate 1,101,529 downwards.
AAGACATCTACCAACTTATTTTACATCGTAGTAGTAGCGCCACCAACTGGTAAAAGCTAATACAAGTTATTTTCTTGGATGTTTTTCTCCGTGCAACTCAACAAGGTCGCCCTCATATATGCTCGGATGACTGTTTCGGCCATGAGGATGTCACAATACGAAATTCGTGATTTTTCGTGAAAAGTTGTGGGAGTGGCATTGCACTGTTCAGCAATAAAACAAAGCTGATTATGAGGTTCTAAATATGAACGACAACTCGTAAAACTTTACACACACATCAGGCCGAGCAAATTTATCAATATTTTATACGTTAGTTGTGCAGCTTTTTTGAAATGGCTCGCCATGGCCCTCGAGAAATGTTAAAAAAAAGCAGCTCTGGTTGAGTGTTTCACCTCGCTTTTTGTAAATTTTATGGAGTACAGTGAACCCTCGGTTATCGCGGTTAATGGGGACCGAGACCACCCGCGAAAACTGAAAATCCGCGAAGTAGCGGCGCACCTTCAAAAATGCTTAAAAAAAATATACAATATATATAATAAATATATAAATATATATATATATATATATATATATATATATATATATATATACGGGGAGAGAGAGAGTGAAATTCATGTTATAACAAAAAAAACAAATTATTATTAAAACGTATTATTTTTTTATTCCCCAGCCATTCTTTTTGTATTTATTTAATTACTCCGACTTTTACCTGCTGGTACGCCGTCCGGTGTGCCCTGTGAAATGAAAGGTGGCATTCTTTATTTATTTATTCATTTATACATTCATAACTGACAGCCTCGCGCTCCGCTCGTGCCCGGGCAGAAGAGGTGCTCCAATTTGGCTTAACTGTGACACACGCCCGTCCTCCTCCCCCGGAGCTTCCATTCGGTTAAACTTAGGGGCCGCTTGGCACCGCCCGTGCCCGGGGAAGGTGCTCCTCTTCGGCTTACTGTGACGCGAGCATGCCCTCCTCCTCCGGAGCTTCCATTCGGTTAAACTTAGGGGCCGCTTGGCACTGCCCGTGCCCGGGGAAGGTGCTCCTCTACGGCTTAACTGCCACGCACGCTGGCCGGAGCTCTGGTACGGTCCGAACCGCGCGAAACGTCGCCACCGATCGTGTCCGGGGGAACGTGCTCTTCTTCGTCCACTCTCCTCTTCGCCCACGCTCTTCTTCGGCGCACGCCGGCCGTCAAACCGCTCCAGCGCCCCGTCGTGCCGCTCGGCGAAACTACAATGCGCCCGAATATTTTTTAGACCCGCGAAGCACTGAACCCGCGAAAGGTGAACCGCGAAGTAGCGAGGGTTCACTGTATGTATAAGACCAAGACCTACAAAAAAGTCTCTTGGAGCAATGAGCTAGGTTTTACAGGAAGTCGGCCATTTTGAATTTACTTAAAAGGGGGCGGGTCACCACAATGGACTTTGTGTAGAAATTATTATTGGGGCCCGAGCAGCGACCGCGGCGAGGTCCCTATTGTTTTTGTAGAAAATATTATTACTTTTATTATTATTATTATTATTATTATTAGGGCCTGAGCAGCGACCGCTGCGAAGTCCCTATTGTTTTTGTTGAAATTATTATTATTATTATTTTTCCGATTGTTCGATCGCATTTTTGACCCCTGAAACATGCACAAAAACTCACCAAACTTGGCAGTCTCATCGGGCATGGCGAAAAATTTGATATTTTAACGTCTAATATGAACAGGAAGTGAGTTATGAATTTTTGAAAGTCCGACTTTTGCCCTTTTTTGCATGTTTACAGGGGTCATTCTTTTGCACCCTGATCCTAAAGGCTTCATCTGATTGCCTTAAAATTCTGTCTGTAGCATCTGAAGACCTGGCACAAACACTGGGGCTAAAATTTTTTGTTTCCGAAATACTATATGACGGGGGCGGGGCATCAAAGTTTTCACTTAAGATTTCCTTCGCCGCAATGGACAAAATGCTTAATAACTCTCCTGCACATGCTGCTAAAAATCCAAAACTTCACATGTACATAAAGAGTCTGTACCTGAAGACATCTATATGTTTATATTCAGTTATACACCTTGCGCCAATCAATATCATTTTTTACATTTTGACGTACTGCACGGTGCCCTTTTAACGAATCTGATTGAAAATTGGCTAGAAAAGACTCAAGACATTGATCTTACTCTATCCCTATTTTTGTGACTTTCCTTCGAAGGGCGTGGCTATTACGGTGCCGCAGAGTCTGATTATTCTCCGTGGCAACAAAAGTTCCTGCAAAATGATTCAGATGATCCATCTTCTCGAAATTTTTCACATTTGAGGATATTCAGGCCCTGAAGACGGCTGCCAACTTATTTTTGATCGCAGTGGTAGCGCCACCAACTGGTTAAAACAAATACAAATCATTTTCGTTGATTTTTTTCTCCGGGCAGGTTAACAAAATCTACCTTACATTTGCTCGGATGAGTGTTTAGGCCTTGAGGATGTCACAATACGAAAGTCTTTCGCCTTCTTCAGAGTGTCACATGATGGTGTCTTGTGGCCCGTCTTTATCAGCTGATGTTCCATGAGGGCGTGACTTACCTGTCACAAGAATGAAGGCAAGTCACGCCCCCCGCTGTCCGTTCACTCCGCCAAAATGCTGCTCCAGGTGGTAGAGAGGATGAAGGCTCCCTTGTCTCTGTTCATGGTTTTTATGCCTCGCTTGCAGATCTCAATGGCCTCTCTGATCCAGCGCTGTTGTTTGTTCTCTTCGGTGCGGATGACCCTGCCCTTCTCCCGGTCCATGATGTGGTTTTCCCTTTTGCAGTGGTCAGTGATTGCTGATTTGTAATGTTCATGTTGTGCTTGTTCTTTTCCTGCTCTGATTTTTCATTTTTTTGACAGGTAAGTCACACCCTCATGGAACATCAGCTGATAAAGACGGGTCTCAAGACACCATCATGCGACACTCTGAAGAAGGCGAAAGACTCGCCGAAACATGTCAGGTAAAAAATTAACCTAAAACATAATTGTCTGCTTTTAATGAATCAGTCAAATATCAATAATAAGAAGACAAAATGAACCTAATACAAATAAATGAATGCTTAATAACTCCCCTGCACATGCTCCTAAAAATCCAAACCTTCACCTGTAAATAAAACGTCCCGACCTGAAGACATCTTAATGTTATTATTTTGTTATACACACAGTGCCGCCAAGTGGAATCAAAAATTTGTTTTTATTTTAATTTTCACGTACTGCACGGTGCCCTTTTGACGAATCCGACTGAAAATTAGTCAGAAAAGACTCAAGACAATGATCTTACTCTCTGCCGAATTTTGTGACGTTTTGGCAAAAGGCGTGGCTATTAAGGTGCTGAAAAGTCCGATTGTACTCTGTGGCAACAAAAGCTCCGGCAACATGACTCAGATCATCCTATCTTCTCGAAGTTGTACACATTTGAGGATACTTCAGCCCTGAAGACATCTACCAACTTATTTTATATCGTAGTAGTAGCGCCACCAACTGGTAAAAGCTAATACAAGTTATTTTCTTGGATGTTTTTCTCCGTGCAACTCAACAAGGTCGCCCTCATATATGCTCGGATGACTGTTTCGGCCATGAGGATGTCACAATACGAAATTCGTGATTTTTCGTGAAAAGTTGTGGGAGTGGCATTGCACTGTTCGGCAATAAAACAAAGCTGATTATGAGGTTCTAAATATGAACGACAACTCGTAAAACTTTACACACACATCAGGCCGAGCAAATTTATCAATATTTTATACGTTAGTTGTGCAGCTTTTTTGAAATGGCTCGCCATGGCCCTCGAGAAATGTTAAAAAAAAGCAGCTCTGGTTGAGTGTTTCACCTCGCTTTTTGTAAATTTTATGGAGTACAGTGAACCCTCGGTTATCGCGGTTAATGGGGACCGAGACCACCCGCGAAAACTGAAAATCCGCGAAGTAGCGGCGCACCTTCAAAAATGCTTAAAAAAAATATACAATATATATAATAAATATATATATATATATATATATATATATATATATATATATATATATATATATACGGGGAGAGAGAGAGTGAAATTCATGTTATAACAAAAAAACCAAATTATTATTAAAACGTATTATTTTTTTATTCCCCAGCCATTCTTTTTGTATTTATTTAATTACTCCGACTTTTACCTGCTGGTACGCCGTCCGGTGTGCCCTGTGAAATGAAAGGTGGCATTCTTTATTTATTTATTCATTTATTCATTCATAACTGACAGCCTCGCGCTCAGCTCGTGCCCGGGCAGAAGAGGTGCTCCAATTTGGCTTAACTGTGACACACGCCCGTCCTCCTCCCCCGGAGCTTCCATTCGGTTAAACTTAGGGGCCGCTTGGCACCGCCCGTGCCCGGGGAAGGTGCTCCTCTTCGGCTTACTGTGACGCGAGCATGCCCTCCTCCTCCGGAGCTTCCATTCGGTTAAACTTAGGGGCCGCTTGGAACCGCCCGTGCCCGGGGAAGGTGCTCCTCTTCGGCTTACTGTGACGCGAGCATGCCCTCCTCCTCCGGAGCTTCCATTCGGTTAAACTTAGGGGCCGCTTGGCACCGCCCGTGCCCGGGGAAGGTGCTCCTCTACGGCTTAACTGCCACGCACGCTGGCCGGAGCTCTGGTACGGTCCGAACCGCGCGAAACGTCGCCACCGATCGTGTCCGGGGGAACGTGCTCTTCTTCGTCCACTCTCCTCTTCGCCCACGCTCTTCTTCGGCGCACGCCGGCCGTCTAACCGCTCCAGCGCCCCGTCGTGCCGCTCGGCGAAACTACAATGCCCCCGAATATTTTTTAGACCCGCGAAGCACTGAACCTGCGAAAGGTGAACCGCGAAGTAGCGAGGGTTCACTGTATGTATAAGACCAAGACCTACAAAAAAGTCTCTTGGAGCAATGAGCTAGGTTTTACAGGAAGTCGGCCATTTTGAATTTACTTAAAAGGGGGCGGGTCACCACAATGGACTTTGTGTAGAAATTATTATTGGGGCCCGAGCAGCGACCGCGGCGAGGTCCCTATTGTTTTTGTAGAAAATATTATTACTTTTATTATTATTATTATTATTATTATTAGGGCCTGAGCAGCGACCGCTGCGAAGTCCCTATTGTTTTTGTAGAAATTATTATTATTATTTTTCCGATTGTTCGATCGCATTTTTGACCCCCGAAACATGCACAAAAACTCACCAAACCTGGCAGTCTCATCGGGCATGGCGAAAAATTTGATATTTTAACGTCTAATATGAACAGGAAGTGAGTTATGAATTTTTGAAAGTCCGACTTTTGCCCTTTTTTGCATGTTTACAGGGGTCATTCTTTTGCACCCTGATCCTAAAGGCTTCATCTGATTGCCTTAAAATTCTGTCTGTAGCATCTGAAGACCTGGGACAAACACTGGGGCTAAAATTTTTTGTTTCCGAAATACTATATGACGGGGGCGGGGCATCAAAGTTTTCACTTAAGATTTCCTTCGCCGCAATGGACAAAATGCTTAATAACTCTCCTGCACATGCTGCTAAAAATCCAAAACTTCACATGTACATAAAGAGTCTGTACCTGAAGACATCTATATGTTTATATTCAGTTATACACCTTGCGCCAATCAATATCATTTTTTACATTTTGACGTACTGCACGGTGCCCTTGTAACGAATCTGATTGAAAATTGGCTAGAAAAGACTCAAGACATTGATCTTACTCTATCCCTATTTTTGTGACTTTCCTTCGAAGGGCGTGGCTATTACGGTGCCGCAGAGTCTGATTATTCTCCGTGGCAACAAAAGTTCCTGCAAAATGATTCAGATGATCCATCTTCTCGAAATTTTTCACATTTGAGGATATTCAGGCCCTGAAGACGGCTGCCAACTTATTTTTGATCGCAGTGGTAGCGCCACCAACTGGTTAAAACAAATATAAATTATTTTCGTTGATGTTTTTCTCCGGGCATGTTAACAAAATCTACCTTATATTTGCTCGGATGAGTGTTTAGGCCTTGAGCATGTCACAATACGAAAGTCTTTCGCCTTCTTCAGAGTGTCACATGATGGTGTCTTGTGACCCGCCTTTATCAGCTGATGTTCCATGAGGGCGTGACTTACCTGTCACAAGAATGAAGGCAAGTCACGCCCCCCGCTGTCCGTTCACTCCGCCAAGATGCTGGTCCAGGTGGTAGAGAGGATGAAGGCTCCCTTGTCTCTGTTCATGGTTTTTATGCCTCGCTTGCAGATCTCAATGGCCTCTCTGATCCAGCGCTGTTGTTTGTTCTCTTCTGTGCGGATGACCCTGCCCTTCTCCCGGTCCATGATGTGGTTTTCCCTTTTGCAGTGGTCAGTGATTGCTGATTTGTAATGTTCATGTTGTGCTTGTTCTTTTACTGCTCTGATTTTTTTCATTTTTTTGACAGGTAAGTCACACCCTCATGGAACATCAGCTCAAGACACCATCATGCGACACTCTGAAGTAGGCGAAAGACTCGCCGAAACATGTCAGGTAAAAAATTAACCTAAAACATAATTGTCTGCTTTTAATGAATCAGTCAAATATCAATAATAAGAAGACAAAATGAACCTAATACAAATAAATGAATGCTTAATAACTCCCCTGCACATGCTCCTAAAAATCCAAACCTTCACCTGTAAATAAAACGTCCCGACCTGAAGACATCTTAATGTTATTATTTTGTTATACACACAGTGCCGCCAAGTGGAATCAAAAATGTGTTTTTATTTTAATTGTCACGTACTGCACGGTGCCCTTTCGACGAATCCGACTGAAAATTAGTCAGAAAAGACTCAAGACAATGATCTTACTCTCTGCCGAATTTTGTGACGTTTTGGCAAAAGGCGTGGCTATTACGGTGCTGAAAAGTCCGATTGTACTCTGTGGCAACAAAAGCTCCAGCAACATGACTCAGATGATCCTATCTTCTCGAAGTTGCACACATTTGAGGATACTTCAGCCCTGAAGACATCAACCAACTTATTTTTCATCGTAGTAGTAGCGCCCCCAACTGGTAAAAGCTAATACAAGTTATTTTCTTGGATGTTTTTCTCCGTGCAACTCAACAAGGTCGCCCTCATATATGCTCGGATGACTGTTTCGGCCATGAGGATGTCACAATACGAAATTCGTCCTTTTCATGAAAAGTTGTGGGAGTGGCATTGCACTGTTCGGCAATAAAACAAAGCTGATTATGAGGTTCTAAATATGAACGACAACTCGTGAAACTTTACACACACATCAGGCCGAGCAAATTTATCAATATTTTATACGTTAGTTGTGCAGCTTTTTTGAAATGGCTCGCCATGGCCCTCGAGAAATGTTCAAAAAAGCAGCCCTGGTTGAGTGTTTCACCTCGCTTTTTGTAAATTTTATGGAGTACAGTGAACCCTCGGTTATCGCGGTTAATGGGGACCGAGACCACCCGCGAAAACTGAAAATCCGCGAAGTAGCGGCGCACCTTCAAAAATGCTTAAAAAAAATATATAATAAATATATAAATATATATATATATATATATATATATATATATATATATATATATATATATACGGGGGGAGAGAGAGAGAGAGAGAGTGAAATTCATGTTATAACAAAAAAAACAAATTATTATTAAAACTTATTATTTTTTTATTCCCCAACCATTCTTTTTGTATTTATTTAATTACTCCGACTTTTACCTGCTGGTACGCCGTCCGGTGTGCCCTGTGAAATGAAAGGTGGCATTCTTTATTTATTTATTCATTTATTCATTCATAACTGACAGCCTCGCGCTCCGCTTGTGCCCGGCAGAAGAGGTGCTCCAATTCGGCTTAACTGTGACACACGCCCGCCCTCCTCCCCCGGAGCTTCCATTCGGTTAAACTTAGGGGCCGCTTGGCACCGCCCGTGCCCGGGGAAGGTGCTCCTCTTCGGCTTACTGTGACGCGAGCATGCCCTCCTCCTCCGGAGCTTCCATTCGGTTAAACTTAGGGGCCGCTTGGAACCGCCCGTGCCCGGGGAAGGTGCTCCTCTTCGGCTTACTGTGACGCGAGCATGCCCTCCTCCTCCGGAGCTTCCATTCGGTTAAACTCAGGGGCCGCTTGGAACCGCCCGTGCCCGGGGAAGGTGCTCCTCTACGGCTTAACTGCCACGCACGCCGGCCGGAGCTCTGGTACGGTCCGAACCGCGCGAAACGTCGCCACCGATCGTGTCCGGGGGAACGTGCTCTTCTTCGTCCACTCTCCTCTTCGCCCACGCTCTTCTTCGGCGCACGCCGGCCGTCTAACCGCTCCAGCGCCCCGTCGTGCCGCTCGGCGAAACTACAATGCCCCCGAATATTTTTTAGACCCGCGAAGCACTGAACCCGCGAAAGGTGAACCTCGAAGTAGCGAGGGTTCACTGTATGTATAAGACCAAGACCTACAAAAAAGTCTCTTGGAGCAATGAGCTAGGTTTTACAGGAAGTCGGCCATTTTGAATTTACTTAAAAGGGGGCGGGTCTCCACAATGGACTTTGTGTAGAAATTATTATTGGGGCCCGAGCAGCGACCGCGGCGAGGTCCCTATTGTTTTTGTAGAAAATATTATTACTTTTATTATTATTATTATTATTATTATTATTATTATTAGGGCCTGAGCAGCGACCGCTGCGAAGTCCCTATTGTTTTTGTAGAAATTATTATTATTATTATTTTTCCGATTGTTCGATCGCATTTTTGACCCCCGAAACATGCACAAAAACTCACCAAACTTGGCAGTCTCATCGGGCATGGCGAAAAATTTGATATTTTTTAACGTCTAATATGAACAGGAAGTGAGTTATGAATTTTTGAAAGTCCGACTTTTGCCCTTTTTTGCATGTTTACAGGGGTCATTCTTTTGCACCCTGATCCTAAAGGCTTCATCTGATTGCCTTAAAGTTCTGTCTGGAGCATCTTAAGACCTGGGACAAACACTGGGGCTAAAATTTTTTGTTTCCGAAATACTATATGACGGGGGCGGGGCTTCAAAGTTTTCACTTAAGATTTCCTTCGCCGCAATGGACAAAATGCTTAATAACTCTCCTGCCCGTGCTGCTAAAAATCCAAAACTTCACATGTACATAAAGAGTCGGTACCTGAAGACATCTATATGTTTATATTCAGTTATACACCTTGCGCCAATCAATATAAATGTTTACATTTTGACGTACTGCACGGTGCCCTTTTAACGAATCCGACTGAAAATTGGCTAGAAAAGACTCAAGACATTGATCTTACTCTATCCCTATTTTTATGACTTTCCTTCAAAGGGCGTGGCTATTACGGTGCCGCAGAGTCTGATTATTCTCCGTGGCAACAAAAGTTCCTGCAAAATGATTCAGATGATCCATCTTCTGGAAATCTTTCACATTTGAGGATATTCAGGCCCTGAAGACGGCTGCCAACTTATTTTTGATCGCAGTGGTAGCGCCACCAACTGGTTAAAACAAATACAAATTATTTTCGTTGATGTTTTTCTCCGGGCAGGTTAACAAAATCTACCTTATATTTGCTCGGATGAGTGTTTAGGCCTTGAGCATGTCACAATACGAAAGTCTTTCGCCTTCTTCAGAGTGTCACATGATGGTGTCTTGTGACCCGTCTTTATCAGCTGATGTTCCATGAGGGCGTGACTTACCTGTCACAAGAATGAAGGCAAGTCACGCCCCCCGCTGTCCGTTCACTCCGCCAAGATGCTGGTCCAGGTGGTAGAGAGGATGAAGGCTCCCTTGTCTCTGTTCATGGTTTTTATGCCTCGCTTGCAGATCTCAATGGCCTCTCTGATCCAGCGCTGTTGTTTGTTCTCTTCTGTGCGGATGACCCTGCCCTTCTCCCGGTCCATGATGTGGTTTTCCCTTTTGCAGTGGTCAGTGATTGCTGATTTGTAATGTTCATGTTGTGCTTGTTCTTTTACTGCTCTGATTTTTTCATTTTTTTGACAGGTAAGTCACACCCTCATGGAACATCAGCTCAAGACACCATCATGCGACACTCTGAAGAAGGCGAAAGACTCGCCGAAACATGTCAGGTAAAAAATTAACCTAAAACATAATTGTCTGCTTTTAATGAATCAGTCAAATATCAATAATAAGAAGACAAAATGAACCTAATACAAATAAATGAATGCTTAATAACTCCCCTGCACATGCTCCTAAAAATCCAAACCTTCACCTGTAAATAAAACGTCCCGACCTGAAGACATCTTAATGTTATTATTTTGTTATACACACAGTGCCGCCAAGTGGAATCAAAAATTTGTTTTTATTTTAATTTTCACGTACTGCATGGTGCCCTTTTGACGAATCCGACTGAAAATTAGTCAGAAAAGACTTAAGACAATGATCTTACTCTCTGCCGAATTTTGTGACGTTTTGGCAAAAGGCGTGGCTATTAAGGTGCTGAAAAGTCCGATTGTACTCTGTGGCAACAAAAGCTCCGGCAACATGACTCAGATGATCCTATCTTCTCGAAGTTGTACACATTTGAGGATACTTCAGCCCTGAAGACATCTACCAACTTATTTTACATCGTAGTAGTAGCGCCACCAACTGGTAAAAGCTAATACAAGTTATTTTCTTGGATGTTTTTCTCCGTGCAACTCAACAAGGTCGCCCTCATATATGCTCGGATGACTGTTTCGGCCATGAGGATGTCACAATACGAAATTCGTGATTTTTCGTGAAAAGTTGTGGGAGTGGCATTGCACTGTTCAGCAATAAAACAAAGCTGATTATGAGGTTCTAAATATGAACGACAACTCGTAAAACTTTACACACACATCAGGCCGAGCAAATTTATCAATATTTTATACGTTAGTTGTGCAGCTTTTTTGAAATGGCTCGCCATGGCCCTCGAGAAATGTTAAAAAAAAGCAGCTCTGGTTGAGTGTTTCACCTCGCTTTTTGTAAATTTTATGGAGTACAGTGAACCCTCGGTTATCGCGGTTAATGGGGACCGAGACCACCCGCGAAAACTGAAAATCCGCGAAGTAGCGGCGCACCTTCAAAAATGCTTAAAAAAAATATACAATATATATAATAAATATATAATATATATATATATATATATATATATATATATATATATATATATATACGGGGAGAGAGAGAGTGAAATTCATGTTATAACAAAAAAAACAAATTATTATTAAAACGTATTATTTTTTTATTCCCCAGCCATTCTTTTTGTATTTATTTAATTACTCCGACTTTTACCTGCTGGTACGCCGTCCGGTGTGCCCTGTGAAATGAAAGGTGGCATTCTTTATTTATTTATTCATTTATACATTCATAACTGACAGCCTCGCGCTCCGCTCGTGCCCGGGCAGAAGAGGTGCTCCAATTTGGCTTAACTGTGACACACGCCCGTCCTCCTCCCCCGGAGCTTCCATTCGGTTAAACTTAGGGGCCGCTTGGCACCGCCCGTGCCCGGGGAAGGTGCTCCTCTTCGGCTTACTGTGACGCGAGCATGCCCTCCTCCTCCGGAGCTTCCATTCGGTTAAACTTAGGGGCCGCTTGGAACCGCCCGTGCCCGGGGAAGGTGCTCCTCTTCGGCTTACTGTGACGCGAGCATGCCCTCCTCCTCCGGAGCTTCCATTCGGTTAAACTTAGGGGCCGCTTGGCACTGCCCGTGCCCGGGGAAGGTGCTCCTCTACGGCTTAACTGCCACGCACGCTGGCCGGAGCTCTGGTACGGTCCGAACCGCGCGAAACGTCGCCACCGATCGTGTCCGGGGGAACGTGCTCTTCTTCGTCCACTCTCCTCTTCGCCCACGCTCTTCTTCGGCGCACGCCGGCCGTCTAACCGCTCCAGCGCCCCGTCGTGCCGCTCGGCGAAACTACAATGCGCCCGAATATTTTTTAGACTCGCGAAGCACTGAACCCGCGAAAGGTGAACCGCGAAGTAGCGAGGGTTCACTGTATGTATAAGACCAAGACCTACAAAAAAGTCTCTTGGAGCAATGAGCTAGGTTTTACAGGAAGTCGGCCATTTTGAATTTACTTAAAAGGGGGCGGGTCACCACAATGGACTTTGTGTAGAAATTATTATTGGGGCCCGAGCAGCGACCGCGGCGAGGTCCCTATTGTTTTTGTAGAAAATATTATTACTTTTATTATTATTATTATTATTATTATTAGGGCCTGAGCAGCGACCGCTGCGAAGTCCCTATTGTTTTTGTTGAAATTATTATTATTATTATTTTTCCGATTGTTCGATCGCATTTTTGACCCCTGAAACATGCACAAAAACTCACCAAACTTGGCAGTCTCATCGGGCATGGCGAAAAATTTGATATTTTAACGTCTAATATGAACAGGAAGTGAGTTATGAATTTTTGAAAGTCCGACTTTTGCCCTTTTTTGCATGTTTACAGGGGTCATTCTTTTGCACCCTGATCCTAAAGGCTTCATCTGATTGCCTTAAAATTCTGTCTGTAGCATCTGAAGACCTGGCACAAACACTGGGGCTAAAATTTTTTGTTTCCGAAATACTATATGACGGGGGCGGGGCATCAAAGTTTTCACTTAAGATTTCCTTCGCCGCAATGGACAAAATGCTTAATAACTCTCCTGCACATGCTGCTAAAAATCCAAAACTTCACATGTACATAAAGAGTCTGTACCTGAAGACATCTATATGTTTATATTCAGTTATACACCTTGCGCCAATCAATATCATTTTTTACATTTTGACGTACTGCACGGTGCCCTTTTAACGAATCTGATTGAAAATTGGCTAGAAAAGACTCAAGACATTGATCTTACTCTATCCCTATTTTTGTGACTTTCCTTCGAAGGGCGTGGCTATTACGGTGCCGCAGAGTCTGATTATTCTCCGTGGCAACAAAAGTTCCTGCAAAATGATTCAGATGATCCATCTTCTCGAAATTTTTCACATTTGAGGATATTCAGGCCCTGAAGACGGCTGCCAACTTATTTTTGATCGCAGTGGTAGCGCCACCAACTGGTTAAAACAAATACAAATCATTTTCGTTGATTTTTTTCTCCGGGCAGGTTAACAAAATCTACCTTACATTTGCTCGGATGAGTGTTTAGGCCTTGAGGATGTCACAATACGAAAGTCTTTCGCCTTCTTCAGAGTGTCACATGATGGTGTCTTGTGGCCCGTCTTTATCAGCTGATGTTCCATGAGGGCGTGACTTACCTGTCACAAGAATGAAGGCAAGTCACGCCCCCCGCTGTCCGTTCACTCCGCCAAAATGCTGCTCCAGGTGGTAGAGAGGATGAAGGCTCCCTTGTCTCTGTTCATGGTTTTTATGCCTCGCTTGCAGATCTCAATGGCCTCTCTGATCCAGCGCTGTTGTTTGTTCTCTTCGGTGCGGATGACCCTGCCCTTCTCCCGGTCCATGATGTGGTTTTCCCTTTTGCAGTGGTCAGTGATTGCTGATTTGTAATGTTCATGTTGTGCTTGTTCTTTTACTGCTCTGATTTTTCATTTTTTTGACAGGTAAGTCACACCCTCATGGAACATCAGCTGATAAAGACGGGTCTCAAGACACCATCATGCGACACTCTGAAGAAGGCGAAAGACTCGCCGAAACATGTCAGGTAAAAAATTAACCTAAAACATAATTGTCTGCTTTTAATGAATCAGTCAAATATCAATAATAAGAAGACAAAATGAACCTAATACAAATAAATGAATGCTTAATAACTCCCCTGCACATGCTCCTAAAAATCCAAACCTTCACCTGTAAATAAAACGTCCCGACCTGAAGACATCTTAATGTTATTATTTTGTTATACACACAGTGCCGCCAAGTGGAATCAAAAATTTGTTTTTATTTTAATTTTCACGTACTGCACGGTGCCCTTTTGACGAATCCGACTGAAAATTAGTCAGAAAAGACTCAAGACAATGATCTTACTCTCTGCCGAATTTTGTGACGTTTTGGCAAAAGGCGTGGCTATCAAGGTGCTGAAAAGTCCGATTGTACTCTGTGGCAACAAAAGCTCCGGCAACATGACTCAGATCATCCTATCTTCTCGAAGTTGTACACATTTGAGGATACTTCAGCCCTGAAGACATCTACCAACTTATTTTATATCGTAGTAGTAGCGCCACCAACTGGTAAAAGCTAATACAAGTTATTTTCTTGGATGTTTTTCTCCGTGCAACTCAACAAGGTCGCCCTCATATATGCTCGGATGACTGTTTCGGCCATGAGGATGTCACAATACGAAATTCGTGATTTTTCGTGAAAAGTTGTGGGAGTGGCATTGCACTGTTCGGCAATAAAACAAAGCTGATTATGAGGTTCTAAATATGAACGACAACTCGTAAAACTTTACACACACATCAGGCCGAGCAAATTTATCAATATTTTATACGTTAGTTGTGCAGCTTTTTTGAAATGGCTCGCCATGGCCCTCGAGAAATGTTAAAAAAAAGCAGCTCTGGTTGAGTGTTTCACCTCGCTTTTTGTAAATTTTATGGAGTACAGTGAACCCTCGGTTATCGCGGTTAATGGGGACCGAGACCACCCGCGAAAACTGAAAATCCGCGAAGTAGCGGCGCACCTTCAAAAATGCTTAAAAAAAATATACAATATATATAATAATATATATATATATATATATATATATATATATATATATATATATATATACGGGGAGAGAGAGAGTGAAATTCATGTTATAACAAAAAAACCAAATTATTATTAAAACGTATTATTTTTTTATTCCCCAGCCATTCTTTTTGTATTTATTTAATTACTCCGACTTTTACCTGCTGGTACGCCGTCCGGTGTGCCCTGTGAAATGAAAGGTGGCATTCTTTATTTATTTATTCATTTATTCATTCATAACTGACAGCCTCGCGCTCCGCTCGTGCCCGGGCAGAAGAGGTGCTCCAATTTGGCTTAACTGTGACACACGCCCGTCCTCCTCCGTCCGGAGCTTCCATTCGGTTAAACTTAGGGGCCGCTTGGCACCGCCCGTGCCCGGGGAAGGTGCTCCTCTTCGGCTTACTGTGACGCGAGCATGCCCTCCTCCTCCGGAGCTTCCATTCGGTTAAACTTAGGGGCCGCTTGGAACCGCCCGTGCCCGGGGAAGGTGCTCCTCTTCGGCTTACTGTGACGCGAGCATGCCCTCCTCCTCCGGAGCTTCCATTCGGTTAAACTTAGGGGCCGCTTGGCACCGCCCGTGCCCGGGGAAGGTGCTCCTCTACGGCTTAACTGCCACGCACGCTGGCCGGAGCTCTGGTACGGTCCGAACCGCGCGAAACGTCGCCACCGATCGTGTCCGGGGGAACGTGCTCTTCTTCGTCCACTCTCCTCTTCGCCCACGCTCTTCTTCGGCGCACGCCGGCCGTCTAACCGCTCCAGCGCCCCGTCGTGCCGCTCGGCGAAACTACAATGCCCCCGAATATTTTTTAGACCCGCGAAGCACTGAACCTGCGAAAGGTGAACCGCGAAGTAGCGAGGGTTCACTGTATGTATAAGACCAAGACCTACAAAAAAGTCTCTTGGAGCAATGAGCTAGGTTTTACAGGAAGTCGGCCATTTTGAATTTACTTAAAAGGCGGCGGGTCACCACAATGGACTTTGTGTAGAAATTATTATTGGGGCCCGAGCAGCGACCGCGGCGAGGTCCCTATTGTTTTTGTAGAAAATATTATTACTTTTATTATTATTATTATTATTATTATTAGGGCCTGAGCAGCGACCGCTGCGAAGTCCCTATTGTTTTTGTAGAAATTATTATTATTATTTTTCCGATTGTTCGATCGCATTTTTGACCCCCGAAACATGCACAAAAACTCACCAAACCTGGCAGTCTCATCGGGCATGGCGAAAAATTTGATATTTTAACGTCTAATATGAACAGGAAGTGAGTTATGAATTTTTGAAAGTCCGACTTTTGCCCTTTTTTGCATGTTTACAGGGGTCATTCTTTTGCACCCTGATCCTAAAGGCTTCATCTGATTGCCTTAAAATTCTGTCTGTAGCATCTGAAGACCTGGGACAAACACTGGGGCTAAAATTTTTTGTTTCCGAAATACTATATGACGGGGGCGGGGCATCAAAGTTTTCACTTAAGATTTCCTTCGCCGCAATGGACAAAATGCTTAATAACTCTCCTGCACATGCTGCTAAAAATCCAAAACTTCACATGTACATAAAGAGTCTGTACCTGAAGACATCTATATGTTTATATTCAGTTATACACCTTGCGCCAATCAATATCATTTTTTACATTTTGACGTACTGCACGGTGCCCTTGTAACGAATCTGATTGAAAATTGGCTAGAAAAGACTCAAGACATTGATCTTACTCTATCCCTATTTTTGTGACTTTCCTTCGAAGGGCGTGGCTATTACGGTGCCGCAGAGTCTGATTATTCTCCGTGGCAACAAAAGTTCCTGCAAAATGATTCAGATGATCCATCTTCTCGAAATTTTTCACATTTGAGGATATTCAGGCCCTGAAGACGGCTGCCAACTTATTTTTGATCGCAGTGGTAGCGCCACCAACTGGTTAAAACAAATATAAATTATTTTCGTTGATGTTTTTCTCCGGGCATGTTAACAAAATCTACCTTATATTTGCTCGGATGAGTGTTTAGGCCTTGAGCATGTCACAATACGAAAGTCTTTCGCCTTCTTCAGAGTGTCACATGATGGTGTCTTGTGACCCGCCTTTATCAGCTGATGTTCCATGAGGGCGTGACTTACCTGTCACAAGAATGAAGGCAAGTCACGCCCCCCGCTGTCCGTTCACTCCGCCAAGATGCTGGTCCAGGTGGTAGAGAGGATGAAGGCTCCCTTGTCTCTGTTCATGGTTTTTATGCCTCGCTTGCAGATCTCAATGGCCTCTCTGATCCAGCGCTGTTGTTTGTTCTCTTCTGTGCGGATGACCCTGCCCTTCTCCCGGTCCATGATGTGGTTTTCCCTTTTGCAGTGGTCAGTGATTGCTGATTTGTAATGTTCATGTTGTGCTTGTTCTTTTACTGCTCTGATTTTTTTCATTTTTTTGACAGGTAAGTCACACCCTCATGGAACATCAGCTCAAGACACCATCATGCGACACTCTGAAGTAGGCGAAAGACTCGCCGAAACATGTCAGGTAAAAAATTAACCTAAAACATAATTGTCTGCTTTTAATGAATCAGTCAAATATCAATAATAAGAAGACAAAATGAACCTAATACAAATAAATGAATGCTTAATAACTCCCCTGCACATGCTCCTAAAAATCCAAACCTTCACCTGTAAATAAAACGTCCCGACCTGAAGACATCTTAATGTTATTATTTTGTTATACACACAGTGCCGCCAAGTGGAATCAAAAATTTGTTTTTATTTTAATTGTCACGTACTGCACGGTGCCCTTTCGACGAATCCGACTGAAAATTAGTCAGAAAAGACTCAAGACAATGATCTTACTCTCTGCCGAATTTTGTGACGTTTTGGCAAAAGGCGTGGCTATTACGGTGCTGAAAAGTCCGATTGTACTCTGTGGCAACAAAAGCTCCAGCAACATGACTCAGATGATCCTATCTTCTCGAAGTTGCACACATTTGAGGATACTTCAGCCCTGAAGACATCTACCAACTTATTTTTCATCGTAGTAGTAGCGCCCCCAACTGGTAAAAGCTAATACAAGTTATTTTCTTGGATGTTTTTCTCCGTGCAACTCAACAAGGTCGCCCTCATATATGCTCGGATGACTGTTTCGGCCATGAGGATGTCACAATACGAAATTCGTCCTTTTTCATGAAAAGTTGTGGGAGTGGCATTGCACTGTTCGGCAATAAAACAAAGCTGATTATGAGGTTCTAAATATGAACGACAACTCGTGAAACTTTACACACACATCAGGCCGAGCAAATTTATCAATATTTTATACGTTAGTTGTGCAGCTTTTTTGAAATGGCTCGCCATGGCCCTCGAGAAATGTTCAAAAAAGCAGCCCTGGTTGAGTGTTTCACCTCGCTTTTTGTAAATTTTATGGAGTACAGTGAACCCTCGGTTATCGCGGTTAATGGGGACCGAGACCACCCGCGAAAACTGAAAATCCGCGAAGTAGCGGCGCACCTTCAAAAATGCTTAAAAAAAATATATAATAAATATATAAATATATATATATATATATATATATATATATATATATATATATATATATATATATATATATACGGGGGGAGAGAGAGAGTGAAATTCATGTTATAACAAAAAAAACAAATTATTATTAAAACTTATTATTTTTTTATTCCCCAACCATTCTTTTTGTATTTATTTAATTACTCCGACTTTTACCTGCTGGTACGCCGTCCGGTGTGCCCTGTGAAATGAAAGGTGGCATTCTTTATTTATTTATTCATTTATTCATTCATAACTGACAGCCTCGCGCTCCGCTTGTGCCCGGCAGAAGAGGTGCTCCAATTCGGCTTAACTGTGACACACGCCCGCCCTCCTCCCCCGGAGCTTCCATTCGGTTAAACTTAGGGGCCGCTTGGCACCGCCCGTGCCCGGGGAAGGTGCTCCTCTTCGGCTTACTGTGACGCGAGCATGCCCTCCTCCTCCGGAGCTTCCATTCGGTTAAACTTAGGGGCCGCTTGGAACCGCCCGTGCCCGGGGAAGGTGCTCCTCTTCGGCTTACTGTGACGCGAGCATGCCCTCCTCCTCCGGAGCTTCCATTCGGTTAAACTCAGGGGCCGCTTGGAACCGCCCGTGCCCGGGGAAGGTGCTCCTCTACGGCTTAACTGCCACGCACGCCGGCCGGAGCTCTGGTACGGTCCGAACCGCGCGAAACGTCGCCACCGATCGTGTCCGGGGGAACGTGCTCTTCTTCGTCCACTCTCCTCTTCGCCCACGCTCTTCTTCGGCGCACGCCGGCCGTCTAACCGCTCCAGCGCCCCGTCGTGCCGCTCGGCGAAACTACAATGCCCCCGAATATTTTTTAGACCCGCGAAGCACTGAACCCGCGAAAGGTGAACCTCGAAGTAGCGAGGGTTCACTGTATGTATAAGACCAAGACCTACAAAAAAGTCTCTTGGAGCAATGAGCTAGGTTTTACAGGAAGTCGGCCATTTTGAATTTACTTAAAAGGGGGCGGGTCTCCACAATGGACTTTGTGTAGAAATTATTATTGGGGCCCGAGCAGCGACCGCGGCGAGGTCCCTATTGTTTTTGTAGAAAATATTATTACTTTTATTATTATTATTATTATTATTATTATTATTATTAGGGCCTGAGCAGCGACCGCTGCGAAGTCCCTATTGTTTTTGTAGAAATTATTATTATTATTATTTTTCCGATTGTTCGATCGCATTTTTGACCCCCGAAACATGCACAAAAACTCACCAAACTTGGCAGTCTCATCGGGCATGGCGAAAAATTTGATATTTTTTAACGTCTAATATGAACAGGAAGTGAGTTATGAATTTTTGAAAGTCCGACTTTTGCCCTTTTTTGCATGTTTACAGGGGTCATTCTTTTGCACCCTGATCCTAAAGGCTTCATCTGATTGCCTTAAAGTTCTGTCTGGAGCATCTTAAGACCTGGGACAAACACTGGGGCTAAAATTTTTTGTTTCCGAAATACTATATGACGGGGGCGGGGCTTCAAAGTTTTCACTTAAGATTTCCTTCGCCGCAATGGACAAAATGCTTAATAACTCTCCTGCCCGTGCTGCTAAAAATCCAAAACTTCACATGTACATAAAGAGTCGGTACCTGAAGACATCTATATGTTTATATTCAGTTATACACCTTGCGCCAATCAATATAAATGTTTACATTTTGACGTACTGCACGGTGCCCTTTTAACGAATCCGACTGAAAATTGGCTAGAAAAGACTCAAGACATTGATCTTACTCTATCCCTATTTTTATGACTTTCCTTCAAAGGGCGTGGCTATTACGGTGCCGCAGAGTCTGATTATTCTCCGTGGCAACAAAAGTTCCTGCAAAATGATTCAGATGATCCATCTTCTGGAAATCTTTCACATTTGAGGATATTCAGGCCCTGAAGACGGCTGCCAACTTATTTTTGATCGCAGTGGTAGCGCCACCAACTGGTTAAAACAAATACAAATTATTTTCGTTGATGTTTTTCTCCGGGCAGGTTAACAAAATCTACCTTATATTTGCTCGGATGAGTGTTTAGGCCTTGAGCATGTCACAATACGAAAGTCTTTCGCCTTCTTCAGAGTGTCACATGATGGTGTCTTGTGACCCGTCTTTATCAGCTGATGTTCCATGAGGGCGTGACTTACCTGTCACAAGAATGAAGGCAAGTCACGCCCCCCGGTGTCCGTTCACTCCGCCAAGATGCTGGTCCAGGTGGTAGAGAGGATGAAGGCTCCCTTGTCTCTGTTCATGGTTTTTATGCCTCGCTTGCAGATCTCAATGGCCTCTCTGATCCAGCGCTGTTGTTTGTTCTCTTCTGTGCGGATGACCCTGCCCTTCTCCCGGTCCATGATGTGGTTTTCCCTTTTGCAGTGGTCAGTGATTGCTGATTTGTAATGTTCATGTTGTGCTTGTTCTTTTACTGCTCTGATTTTTTCATTTTTTTGACAGGTAAGTCACACCCTCATGGAACATCAGCTCAAGACACCATCATGCGACACTCTGAAGAAGGCGAAAGACTCGCCGAAACATGTCAGGTAAAAAATTAACCTAAAACATAATTGTCTGCTTTTAATGAATCAGTCAAATATCAATAATAAGAAGACAAAATGAACCTAATACAAATAAATGAATGCTTAATAACTCCCCTGCACATGCTCCTAAAAATCCAAACCTTCACCTGTAAATAAAACGTCCCGACCTGAAGACATCTTAATGTTATTATTTTGTTATACACACAGTGCCGCCAAGTGGAATCAAAAATTTGTTTTTATTTTAATTTTCACGTACTGCATGGTGCCCTTTTGACGAATCCGACTGAAAATTAGTCAGAAAAGACTTAAGACAATGATCTTACTCTCTGCCGAATTTTGTGACGTTTTGGCAAAAGGCGTGGCTATTAAGGTGCTGAAAAGTCCGATTGTACTCTGTGGCAACAAAAGCTCCGGCAACATGACTCAGATGATCCTATCTTCTCGAAGTTGTACACATTTGAGGATACTTCAGCCCTGAAGACATCTACCAACTTATTTTACATCGTAGTAGTAGCGCCACCAACTGGTAAAAGCTAATACAAGTTATTTTCTTGGATGTTTTTCTCCGTGCAACTCAACAAGGTCGCCCTCATATATGCTCGGATGACTGTTTCGGCCATGAGGATGTCACAATACGAAATTCGTGATTTTTCGTGAAAAGTTGTGGGAGTGGCATTGCACTGTTCAGCAATAAAACAAAGCTGATTATGAGGTTCTAAATATGAACGACAACTCGTAAAACTTTACACACACATCAGGCCGAGCAAATTTATCAATATTTTATACGTTAGTTGTGCAGCTTTTTTGAAATGGCTCGCCATGGCCCTCGAGAAATGTTAAAAAAAAGCAGCTCTGGTTGAGTGTTTCACCTCGCTTTTTGTAAATTTTATGGAGTACAGTGAACCCTCGGTTATCGCGGTTAATGGGGACCGAGACCACCCGCGAAAACTGAAAATCCGCGAAGTAGCGGCGCACCTTCAAAAATGCTTAAAAAAAATATACAATATATATAATAAATATATAAATATATATATATATATATATATATATATATATATATATATATATATATATACGGGGAGAGAGAGAGTGAAATTCATGTTATAACAAAAAAAACAAATTATTATTAAAACGTATTATTTTTTTATTCCCCAGCCATTCTTTTTGTATTTATTTAATTACTCCGACTTTTACCTGCTGGTACGCCGTCCGGTGTGCCCTGTGAAATGAAAGGTGGCATTCTTTATTTATTTATTCATTTATACATTCATAACTGACAGCCTCGCGCTCCGCTCGTGCCCGGGCAGAAGAGGTGCTCCAATTTGGCTTAACTGTGACACACGCCCGTCCTCCTCCCCCGGAGCTTCCATTCGGTTAAACTTAGGGGCCGCTTGGCACCGCCCGTGCCCGGGGAAGGTGCTCCTCTTCGGCTTACTGTGACGCGAGCATGCCCTCCTCCTCCGGAGCTTCCATTCGGTTAAACTTAGGGGCCGCTTGGAACCGCCCGTGCCCGGGGAAGGTGCTCCTCTTCGGCTTACTGTGACGCGAGCATGCCCTCCTCCTCCGGAGCTTCCATTCGGTTAAACTTAGGGGCCGCTTGGCACTGCCCGTGCCCGGGGAAGGTGCTCCTCTACGGCTTAACTGCCACGCACGCTGGCCGGAGCTCTGGTACGGTCCGAACCGCGCGAAACGTCGCCACCGATCGTGTCCGGGGGAACGTGCTCTTCTTCGTCCACTCTCCTCTTCGCCCACGCTCTTCTTCGGCGCACGCCGGCCGTCTAACCGCTCCAGCGCCCCGTCGTGCCGCTCGGCGAAACTACAATGCGCCCGAATATTTTTTAGACTCGCGAAGCACTGAACCCGCGAAAGGTGAACCGCGAAGTAGCGAGGGTTCACTGTATGTATAAGACCAAGACCTACAAAAAAGTCTCTTGGAGCAATGAGCTAGGTTTTACAGGAAGTCGGCCATTTTGAATTTACTGAAAAGGGGGCGGGTCACCACAATGGACTTTGTGTAGAAATTATTATTGGGGCCCGAGCAGCGACCGCGGCGAGGTCCCTATTGTTTTTGTAGAAGATATTATTACTTTTATTATTATTATTATTATTATTATTAGGGTCTGAGCAGCGACCGCTGCGAAGTCCCTATTGTTTTTGTAGAAATTATTATTATTATTATTTTTCCGATTGTTCGATCGCATTTTTGACCCCCGAAACATGCACAAAAACTCACCAAACTTGGCAGTCTCATCGGGCATGGCGAAAAATTTGATATTTTAACGTCTAATATGAACAGGAAGTGAGTTATGAATTTTTGAAAGTCCGACTTTTGCCCTTTTTTGCATGTTTACAGTGGTCATTCTTTTGCACCCTGATCCTAAAGGCTTCATCTGATTGCCTTAAAATTCTGTCTGTAGCATCTGAAGACCTGGCACAAACACTGGGGCTAAAATTTTTTGTTTCCGAAATACTATATGACGGGGGCGGGGCATCAAAGTTTTCACTTAAGATTTCCTTCGCCGCAATGGACAAAATGCTTAATAACTCTCCTGCACATGCTGCTAAAAATCCAAAACTTCACATGTACATAAAGAGTCTGTACCTGAAGACATCTATATGTTTATATTCAGTTATACACCTTGCGCCAATCAATATCATTTTTTACATTTTGACGTACTGCACGGTGCCCTTTTAACGAATCTGATTGAAAATTGGCTAGAAAAGACTCAAGACATTGATCTTACTCTATCCCTATTTTTGTGACTTTCCTTCGAAGGGCGTGGCTATTACGGTGCCGCAGAGTCTGATTATTCTCCGTGGCAACAAAAGTTCCTGCAAAATGATTCAGATGATCCATCTTCTCGAAATTTTTCACATTTGAGGATATTCAGGCCCTGAAGACGGCTGCCAACTTATTTTTGATCGCAGTGGTAGCGCCACCAACTGGTTAAAACAAATACAAATCATTTTCGTTGATTTTTTTCTCCGGGCAGGTTAACAAAATCTACCTTACATTTGCTCGGATGAGTGTTTAGGCCTTGAGGATGTCACAATACGAAAGTCTTTCGCCTTCTTCAGAGTGTCACATGATGGTGTCTTGTGGCCCGTCTTTATCAGCTGATGTTCCATGAGGGCGTGACTTACCTGTCACAAGAATGAAGGCAAGTCACGCCCCCCGCTGTCCGTTCACTCCGCCAAAATGCTGCTCCAGGTGGTAGAGAGGATGAAGGCTCCCTTGTCTCTGTTCATGGTTTTTATGCCTCGCTTGCAGATCTCAATGGCCTCTCTGATCCAGCGCTGTTGTTTGTTCTCTTCGGTGCGGATGACCCTGCCCTTCTCCCGGTCCATGATGTGGTTTTCCCTTTTGCAGTGGTCAGTGATTGCTGATTTGTAATGTTCATGTTGTGCTTGTTCTTTTACTGCTCTGATTTTTCATTTTTTTGACAGGTAAGTCACACCCTCATGGAACATCAGCTGATAAAGACGGGTCTCAAGACACCATCATGCGACACTCTGAAGAAGGCGAAAGACTCGCCGAAACATGTCAGGTAAAAAATTAACCTAAAACATAATTGTCTGCTTTTAATGAATCAGTCAAATATCAATAATAAGAAGACAAAATGAACCTAATACAAATAAATGAATGCTTAATAACTCCCCTGCACATGCTCCTAAAAATCCAAACCTTCACCTGTAAATAAAACGTCCCGACCTGAAGACATCTTAATGTTATTATTTTGTTATACACACAGTGCCGCCAAGTGGAATCAAAAATTTGTTTTTATTTTAATTTTCACGTACTGCACGGTGCCCTTTTGACGAATCCGACTGAAAATTAGTCAGAAAAGACTCAAGACAATGATCTTACTCTCTGCCGAATTTTGTGACGTTTTGGCAAAAGGCGTGGCTATTAAGGTGCTGAAAAGTCCGATTGTACTCTGTGGCAACAAAAGCTCCGGCAACATGACTCAGATCATCCTATCTTCTCGAAGTTGTACACATTTGAGGATACTTCAGCTATGAAGACATCTACCAACTTATTTTATATCGTAGTAGTAGCGCCACCAACTGGTAAAAGCTAATACAAGTTATTTTCTTGGATGTTTTTCTCCGTGCAACTCAACAAGGTCGCCCTCATATATGCTCGGATGACTGTTTCGGCCATGAGGATGTCACAATACGAAATTCGTGATTTTTCGTGAAAAGTTGTGGGAGTGGCATTGCACTGTTCGGCAATAAAACAAAGCTGATTATGAGGTTCTAAATATGAACGACAACTCGTAAAACTTTACACACACATCAGGCCGAGCAAATTTATCAATATTTTATACGTTAGTTGTGCAGCTTTTTTGAAATGGCTCGCCATGGCCCTCGAGAAATGTTAAAAAAAAGCAGCTCTGGTTGAGTGTTTCACCTCGCTTTTTGTAAATTTTATGGAGTACAGTGAACCCTCGGTTATCGCGGTTAATGGGGACCGAGACCACCCGCGAAAACTGAAAATCCGCGAAGTAGCGGCGCACCTTCAAAAATGCTTAAAAAAAATATACAATATATATAATAATATATATATATATATATATATATATATATATATATATATACGGGGAGAGAGAGAGTGAAATTCATGTTATAACAAAAAAACCAAATTATTATTAAAACGTATTATTTTTTTATTCCCCAGCCATTCTTTTTGTATTTATTTAATTACTCCGACTTTTACCTGCTGGTACGCCGTCCGGTGTGCCCTGTGAAATGAAAGGTGGCATTATTTATTTATTTATTCATTTATTCATTCATAACTGACAGCCTCGCGCTCCGCTCGTGCCCGGGCAGAAGAGGTGCTCCAATTTGGCTTAACTGTGACACACGCCCGTCCTCCTCCGTCCGGAGCTTCCATTCGGTTAAACTTAGGGGCCGCTTGGCACCGCCCGTGCCCGGGGAAGGTGCTCCTCTTCGGCTTACTGTGACGCGAGCATGCCCTCCTCCTCCGGAGCTTCCATTCGGTTAAACTTAGGGGCCGCTTGGAACCGCCCGTGCCCGGGGAAGGTGCTCCTCTTCGGCTTACTGTGACGCGAGCATGCCCTCCTCCTCCGGAGCTTCCATTCGGTTAAACTTAGGGGCCGCTTGGCACCGCCCGTGCCCGGGAAAGGTGCTCCTCTACGGCTTAACTGCCACGCACGCTGGCCGGAGCTCTGGTACGGTCCGAACCGCGCGAAACGTCGCCACAGATCGTGTCCGGGGGAACGTGCTCTTCTTCGTCCACTCTCCTCTTCGCCCACGCTCTTCTTCGGCGCACGCCGGCCGTCTAACCGCTCCAGCGCCCCGTCGTGCCGCTCGGCGAAACTACAATGCCCCCGAATATTTTTTAGACCCGCGAAGCACTGAACCTGCGAAAGGTGAACCGCGAAGTAGCGAGGGTTCACTGTATGTATAAGACCAAGACCTACAAAAAAGTCTCTTGGAGCAATGAGCTAGGTTTTACAGGAAGTCGGCCATTTTGAATTTACTTAAAAGGGGGCGGGTCACCACAATGGACTTTGTGTAGAAATTATTATTGGGGCCCGAGCAGCGACCGCGGCGAGGTCCCTATTGTTTTTGTAGAAAATATTATTACTTTTATTATTATTATTATTATTATTATTAGGGCCTGAGCAGCGACCGCTGCGAAGTCCCTATTGTTTTTGTAGAAATTATTATTATTATTTTTCCGATTGTTCGATCGCATTTTTGACCCCCGAAACATGCACAAAAACTCACCAAACCTGGCAGTCTCATCGGGCATGGCGAAAAATTTGATATTTTAACGTCTAATATGAACAGGAAGTGAGTTATGAATTTTTGAAAGTCCGACTTTTGCCCTTTTTTGCATGTTTACAGGGGTCATTCTTTTGCACCCTGATCCTAAAGGCTTCATCTGATTGCCTTAAAATTCTGTCTGTAGCATCTGAAGACCTGGGACAAACACTGGGGCTAAAATTTTTTGTTTCCGAAATACTATATGACGGGGGCGGGGCATCAAAGTTTTCACTTAAGATTTCCTTCGCCGCAATGGACAAAATGCTTAATAACTCTCCTGCACATGCTGCTAAAAATCCAAAACTTCACATGTACATAAAGAGTCTGTACCTGAAGACATCTATATGTTTATATTCAGTTATACACCTTGCGCCAATCAATATCATTTTTTACATTTTGACGTACTGCACGGTGCCCTTGTAACGAATCTGATTGAAAATTGGCTAGAAAAGACTCAAGACATTGATCTTACTCTATCCCTATTTTTGTGACTTTCCTTCGAAGGGCGTGGCTATTACGGTGCCGCAGAGTCTGATTATTCTCCGTGGCAACAAAAGTTCCTGCAAAATGATTCAGATGATCCATCTTCTCGAAATTTTTCACATTTGAGGATATTCAGGCCCTGAAGACGGCTGCCAACTTATTTTTGATCGCAGTGGTAGCGCCACCAACTGGTTAAAACAAATATAAATTATTTTCGTTGATGTTTTTCTCCGGGCATGTTAACAAAATCTACCTTATATTTGCTCGGATGAGTGTTTAGGCCTTGAGCATGTCACAATACGAAAGTCTTTCGCCTTCTTCAGAGTGTCACATGATGGTGTCTTGTGACCCGCCTTTATCAGCTGATGTTCCATGAGGGCGTGACTTACCTGTCACAAGAATGAAGGCAAGTCACGCCCCCCGCTGTCCGTTCACTCCGCCAAGATGCTGGTCCAGGTGGTAGAGAGGATGAAGGCTCCCTTGTCTCTGTTCATGGTTTTTATGCCTCGCTTGCAGATCTCAATGGCCTCTCTGATCCAGCGCTGTTGTTTGTTCTCTTCTGTGCGGATGACCCTGCCCTTCTCCCGGTCCATGATGTGGTTTTCCCTTTTGCAGTGGTCAGTGATTGCTGATTTGTAATGTTCATGTTGTGCTTGTTCTTTTACTGCTCTGATTTTTCATTTTTTTGACAGGTAAGTCACACCCTCATGGAACATCAGCTGATAAAGACGGGTCTCAAGACACCATCATGCGACACTCTGAAGAAGGCGAAAGACTCGCCGAAACATGTCAGGTAAAAAATTAACCTAAAACATAATTGTCTGCTTTTAATGAATCAGTCAAATATCAATAATAAGAAGACAAAATGAACCTAATACAAATAAATGAATGCTTAATAACTCCCCTGCACATGCTCCTAAAAATCCAAACCTTCACCTGTAAATAAAACGTCCCGACCTGAAGACATCTTAATGTTATTATTTTGTTATACACACAGTGCCGCCAAGTGGAATCAAAAATTTGTTTTTATTTTAATTTTCACGTACTGCACGGTGCCCTTTTGACGAATCCGACTGAAAATTAGTCAGAAAACACTCAAGACAATGATCTTACTCTCTGCCGAATTTTGTGACGTTTTGGCAAAAGGCGTGGCTATTAAGGTGCTGAAAAGTCCGATTGTACTCTGTGGCAACAAAAGCTCCGGCAACATGACTCAGATCATCCTATCTTCTCGAAGTTGTACACATTTGAGGATACTTCAGCCCTGAAGACATCTACCAACTTATTTTATATCGTAGTAGTAGCGCCACCAACTGGTAAAAGCTAATACAAGTTATTTTCTTGGATGTTTTTCTCCGTGCAACTCAACAAGGTCGCCCTCATATATGCTCGGATGACTGTTTCGGCCATGAGGATGTCACAATACGAAATTCGTGATTTTTCGTGAAAAGTTGTGGGAGTGGCATTGCACTGTTCGGCAATAAAACAAAGCTGATTATGAGGTTCTAAATATGAACGACAACTCGTAAAACTTTACACACACATCAGGCCGAGCAAATTTATCAATATTTTATACGTTAGTTGTGCAGCTTTTTTGAAATGGCTCGCCATGGCCCTCGAGAAATGTTAAAAAAAAGCAGCTCTGGTTGAGTGTTTCACCTCGCTTTTTGTAAATTTTATGGAGTACAGTGAACCCTCGGTTATCGCGGTTAATGGGGACCGAGACCACCCGCGAAAACTGAAAATCCGCGAAGTAGCGGCGCACCTTCAAAAATGCTTAAAAAAAATATACAATATATATAATAAATATATATATATATATATATATATATATATATATATATATATACGGGGAGAGAGAGAGTGAAATTCATGTTATAACAAAAAAACCAAATTATTATTAAAACGTATTATTTTTTTATTCCCCAGCCATTCTTTTTGTATTTATTTAATTACTCCGACTTTTACCTGCTGGTACGCCGTCCGGTGTGCCCTGTGAAATGAAAGGTGGCATTCTTTATTTATTTATCCATTTATTCATTCATAACTGACAGCCTCGCGCTCCGCTCGTGCCCGGGCAGAAGAGGTGCTCCAATTTGGCTTAACTGTGACACACGCCCGTCCTCCTCCGTCCGGAGCTTCCATTCGGTTAAACTTAGGGGCCGCTTGGCACCGCCCGTGCCCGGGGAAGGTGCTCCTCTTCGGCTTACTGTGACGCGAGCATGCCCTCCTCCTCCGGAGCTTCCATTCGGTTAAACTTAGGGGCCGCTTGGAACCGCCCGTGCCCGGGGAAGGTGCTCCTCTTCGGCTTACTGTGACGCGAGCATGCCCTCCTCCTCCGGAGCTTCCATTCGGTTAAACTTAGGGGCCGCTTGGCACCGCCCGTGCCCGGGGAAGGTGCTCCTCTACGGCTTAACTGCCACGCACGCTGGCCGGAGCTCTGGTACGGTCCGAACCGCGCGAAACGTCGCCACCGATCGTGTCCGGGGGAACGTGCTCTTCTTCGTCCACTCTCCTCTTCGCCCACGCTCTTCTTCGGCGCACGCCGGCCGTCTAACCGCTCCAGCGCCCCGTCGTGCCGCTCGGCGAAACTACAATGCCCCCGAATATTTTTTAGACCCGCGAAGCACTGAACCTGCGAAAGGTGAACCGCGAAGTAGCGAGGGTTCACTGTATGTATAAGACCAAGACCTACAAAAAAGTCTCTTGGAGCAATGAGCTAGGTTTTACAGGAAGTCGGCCATTTTGAATTTACTTAAAAGGGGGCGGGTCACCACAATGGACTTTGTGTAGAAATTATTATTGGGGCCCGAGCAGCGACCGCGGCGAGGTCCCTATTGTTTTTGTAGAAAATATTATTACTTTTATTATTATTATTATTATTATTATTAGGGCCTGAGCAGCGACCGCTGCGAAGTCCCTATTGTTTTTGTAGAAATTATTATTATTATTTTTCCGATTGTTCGATCGCATTTTTGACCCCCGAAACATGCACAAAAACTCACCAAACCTGGCAGTCTCATCGGGCATGGCGAAAAATTTGATATTTTAACGTCTAATATGAACAGGAAGTGAGTTCTGAATTTTTGAAAGTCCGACTTTTGCCCTTTTTTGCATGTTTACAGGGGTCATTCTTTTGCACCCTGATCCTAAAGGCTTCATCTGATTGCCTTAAAATTCTGTCTGTAGCATCTGAAGACCTGGGACAAACACTGGGGCTAAAATTTTTTGTTTCCGAAATACTATATGACGGGGGCGGGGCATCAAAGTTTTCACTTAAGATTTCCTTCGCCGCAATGGACAAAATGCTTAATAACTCTCCTGCACATGCTGCTAAAAATCCAAAACTTCACATGTACATAAAGAGTCTGTACCTGAAGACATCTATATGTTTATATTCAGTTATACACCTTGCGCCAATCAATATCATTTTTTACATTTTGACGTACTGCACGGTGCCCTTTTAACGAATCTGATTGAAAATTGGCTAGAAAAGACTCAAGACATTGATCTTACTCTATCCCTATTTTTGTGACTTTCCTTCGAAGGGCGTGGCTATTACGGTGCCGCAGAGTCTGATTATTCTCCGTGGCAACAAAAGTTCCTGCAAAATGATTCAGATGATCCATCTTCTCGAAATTTTTCACATTTGAGGATATTCAGGCCCTGAAGACGGCTGCCAACTTATTTTTGATCGCAGTGGTAGCGCCACCAACTGGTTAAAACAAATATAAATTATTTTCGTTGATGTTTTTCTCCGGGCATGTTAACAAAATCTACCTTATATTTGCTCGGATGAGTGTTTAGGCCTTGAGCATGTCACAATACGAAAGTCTTTCGCCTTCTTCAGAGTGTCACATGATGGTGTCTTGTGACCCGCCTTTATCAGCTGATGTTCCATGAGGGCGTGACTTACCTGTCACAAGAATGAAGGCAAGTCACGCCCCCCGCTGTCCGTTCACTCCGCCAAGATGCTGGTCCAGGTGGTAGAGAGGATGAAGGCTCCCTTGTCTCTGTTCATGGTTTTTATGCCTCGCTTGCAGATCTCAATGGCCTCTCTGATCCAGCGCTGTTGTTTGTTCTCTTCTGTGTGGATGACCCTGCCCTTCTCCCGGTCCATGATGTGGTTTTCCCTTTTGCAGTGGTCAGTGATTGCTGATTTGTAATGTTCATGTTGTGCTTGTTCTTTTACTGCTCTGATTTTTTTCATTTTTTTGACAGGTAAGTCACACCCTCATGGAACATCAGCTCAAGACACCATCATGCGACACTCTGAAGTAGGCGAAAGACTCGCCGAAACATGTCAGGTAAAAAATTAACCTAAAACATAATTGTCTGCTTTTAATGAATCAGTCAAATATCAATAATAAGAAGACAAAATGAACCTAATACAAATAAATGAATGCTTAATAACTCCCCTGCACATGCTCCTAAAAATCCAAACCTTCACCTGTAAATAAAACGTCCCGACCTGAAGACATCTTAATGTTATTATTTTGTTATACACACAGTGCCGCCAAGTGGAATCAAAAATTTGTTTTTATTTTAATTTTCACGTACTGCACGGTGCCCTTTTGACGAATCCGACTGAAAATTAGTCAGAAAAGACTCAAGACAATGATCTTACTCTCTGCCGAATTTTGTGACGTTTTGGCAAAAGGCGTGGCTATTAAGGTGCTGAAAAGTCCGATTGTACTCTGTGGCAACAAAAGCTCCGGCAACATGACTCAGATCATCCTATCTTCTCGAAGTTGTACACATTTGAGGATACTTCAGCCCTGAAGACATCTACCAACTTATTTTATATCGTAGTAGTAGCGCCACCAACTGGTAAAAGCTAATACAAGTTATTTTCTTGGATGTTTTTCTCCGTGCAACTCAACAAGGTCGCCCTCATATATGCTCGGATGACTGTTTCGGCCATGAGGATGTCACAATACGAAATTTGTGATTTTTCGTGAAAAGTTGTGGGAGTGGCATTGCACTGTTCGGCAATAAAACAAAGCTGATTATGAGGTTCTAAATATGAACGACAACTCGTAAAACTTTACACACACATCAGGCCGAGCAAATTTATCAATATTTTATACGTTAGTTGTGCAGCTTTTTTGAAATGGCTCGCCATGGCCCTCGAGAAATGTTAAAAAAAAGCAGCTCTGGTTGAGTGTTTCACCTCGCTTTTTGTAAATTTTATGGAGTACAGTGAACCCTCGGTTATCGCGGTTAATGGGGACCGAGACCACCCGCGAAAACTGAAAATCCGCGAAGTAGCGGCGCACCTTCAAAAATGCTTAAAAAAAATATACAATATATATAATAAATATATATATATATATATATATATATATATATATATATATATATATATATATATATATATATACGGGGAGAGAGAGAGTGAAATTCATGTTATAACAAAAAAACCAAATTATTATTAAAACGTATTATTTTTTTATTCCCCAGCCATTCTTTTTGTATTTATTTAATTACTCCGACTTTTACCTGCTGGTACGCCGTCCGGTGTGCCCTGTGAAATGAAAGGTGGCATTCTTTATTTATTTATTCATTTATTCATTCATAACTGACAGCCTCGCGCTCCGCTCGTGCCCGGGCAGAAGAGGTGCTCCAATTTGGCTTAACTGTGACACACGCCCGTCCTCCTCCGTCCGGAGCTTCCATTCGGTTAAACTTAGGGGCCGCTTGGCACCGCCCGTGCCCGGGGAAGGTGCTCCTCTTCGGCTTACTGTGACGCGAGCATGCCCTCCTCCTCCGGAGCTTCCATTCGGTTAAACTTAGGGGCCGCTTGGAACCGCCCGTGCCCGGGGAAGGTGCTCCTCTTCGGCTTACTGTGACGCGAGCATGCCCTCCTCCTCCGGAGCTTCCATTCGGTTAAACTTAGGGGCCGCTTGGCACCGCCCGTGCCCGGGGAAGGTGCTCCTCTACGGCTTAACTGCCACGCACGCTGGCCGGAGCTCTGGTACGGTCCGAACCGCGCGAAACGTCGCCACCGATCGTGTCCGGGGGAACGTGCTCTTCTTCGTCCACTCTCCTCTTCGCCCACGCTCTTCTTCGGCGCACGCCGGCCGTCTAACCGCTCCAGCGCCCCGTCGTGCCGCTCGGCGAAACTACAATGCCCCCGAATATTTTTTAGACCCGCGAAGCACTGAACCTGCGAAAGGTGAACCGCGAAGTAGCGAGGGTTCACTGTATGTATAAGACCAAGACCTACAAAAAAGTCTCTTGGAGCAATGAGCTAGGTTTTACAGGAAGTCGGCCATTTTGAATTTACTTAAAAGGGGGCGGGTCACCACAATGGACTTTGTGTAGAAATTATTATTGGGGCCCGAGCAGCGACCGCGGCGAGGTCCCTATTGTTTTTGTAGAAAATATTATTACTTTTATTATTATTATTATTATTATTATTAGGGCCTGAGCAGCGACCGCTGCGAAGTCCCTATTGTTTTTGTAGAAATTATTATTATTATTTTTCCGATTGTTCGATCGCATTTTTGACCCCCGAAACATGCACAAAAACTCACCAAACCTGGCAGTCTCATCGGGCATGGCGAAAAATTTGATATTTTAACGTCTAATATGAACAGGAAGTGAGTTCTGAATTTTTGAAAGTCCGACTTTTGCCCTTTTTTGCATGTTTACAGGGGTCATTCTTTTGCACCCTGATCCTAAAGGCTTCATCTGATTGCCTTAAAATTCTGTCTGTAGCATCTGAAGACCTGGGACAAACACTGGGGCTAAAATTTTTTGTTTCCGAAATACTATATGACGGGGGCGGGGCATCAAAGTTTTCACTTAAGATTTCCTTCGCCGCAATGGACAAAATGCTTAATAACTCTCCTGCACATGCTGCTAAAAATCCAAAACTTCACATGTACATAAAGAGTCTGTACCTGAAGACATCTATATGTTTATATTCAGTTATACACCTTGCGCCAATCAATATCATTTTTTACATTTTGACGTACTGCACGGTGCCCTTTTAACGAATCTGATTGAAAATTGGCTAGAAAAGACTCAAGACATTGATCTTACTCTATCCCTATTTTTGTGACTTTCCTTCGAAGGGCGTGGCTATTACGGTGCCGCAGAGTCTGATTATTCTCCGTGGCAACAAAAGTTCCTGCAAAATGATTCAGATGATCCATCTTCTCGAAATTTTTCACATTTGAGGATATTCAGGCCCTGAAGACGGCTGCCAACTTATTTTTGATCGCAGTGGTAGCGCCACCAACTGGTTAAAACAAATATAAATTATTTTCGTTGATGTTTTTCTCCGGGCATGTTAACAAAATCTACCTTATATTTGCTCGGATGAGTGTTTAGGCCTTGAGCATGTCACAATACGAAAGTCTTTCGCCTTCTTCAGAGTGTCACATGATGGTGTCTTGTGACCCGCCTTTATCAGCTGATGTTCCATGAGGGCGTGACTTACCTGTCACAAGAATGAAGGCAAGTCACGCCCCCCGCTGTCCGTTCACTCCGCCAAGATGCTGGTCCAGGTGGTAGAGAGGATGAAGGCTCCCTTGTCTCTGTTCATGGTTTTTATGCCTCGCTTGCAGATCTCAATGGCCTCTCTGATCCAGCGCTGTTGTTTGTTCTCTTCTGTGTGGATGACCCTGCCCTTCTCCCGGTCCATGATGTGGTTTTCCCTTTTGCAGTGGTCAGTGATTGCTGATTTGTAATGTTCATGTTGTGCTTGTTCTTTTACTGCTCTGATTTTTTTCATTTTTTTGACAGGTAAGTCACACCCTCATGGAACATCAGCTCAAGACACCATCATGCGACACTCTGAAGTAGGCGAAAGACTCGCCGAAACATGTCAGGTAAAAAA
Organism: Idiotropiscis lumnitzeri; assembly: GCF_059441095.1. Lineage (NCBI taxonomy): Eukaryota > Metazoa > Chordata > Actinopteri > Syngnathiformes > Syngnathidae > Idiotropiscis > Idiotropiscis lumnitzeri. Next base: position 1,066,779 of record NW_028283585.1, on the reverse strand, counting down.
TTAACCTAAAACATAATTGTCTGCTTTTAATGAATCAGTCAAATATCAATAATAAGAAGACAAAATGAACCTAATACAAATAAATGAATGCTTAATAACTCCCCTGCACATGCTCCTAAAAATCCAAACCTTCACCTGTAAATAAAACGTCCCGACCTGAAGACATCTTAATGTTATTATTTTGTTATACACACAGTGCCGCCAAGTGGAATCAAAAATTTGTTTTTATTTTAATTGTCACGTACTGCACGATGCCCTTTCGACGAATCCGACTGAAAATTAGTCAGAAAAGACTCAAGACAATGATCTTACTCTCTGCCGAATTTTGTGACGTTTTGGCAAAAGGCGTGGCTATTACGGTGCTGAAAAGTCCGATTGTACTCTGTGGCAACAAAAGCTCCAGCAACATGACTCAGATGATCCTATCTTCTCGAAGTTGCACACATTTGAGGATACTTCAGCCCTGAAGACATCTACCAACTTATTTTTCATCGTAGTAGTAGCGCCCCCAACTGGTAAAAGCTAATACAAGTTATTTTCTTGGATGTTTTTCTCCGTGCAACTCAACAAGGTCGCCCTCATATATGCTCGGATGACTGTTTCGGCCATGAGGATGTCACAATACGAAATTCGTCCTTTTTCATGAAAAGTTGTGGGAGTGGCATTGCACTGTTCGGCAATAAAACAAAGCTGATTATGAGGTTCTAAATATGAACGACAACTCGTGAAACTTTACACACACATCAGGCCGAGCAAATTTATCAATATTTTATACGTTAGTTGTGCAGCTTTTTTGAAATGGCTCGCCATGGCCCTCGAGAAATGTTCAAAAAAGCAGCCCTGGTTGAGTGTTTCACCTCGCTTTTTGTAAATTTTATGGAGTACAGTGAACCCTCGGTTATCGCGGTTAATGGGGACCGAGACCACCCGCGAAAACTGAAAATCCGCGAAGTAGCGGCGCACCTTCAAAAATGCTTAAAAAAAATATATAATAAATATATAAATATATATATATATATATATATATATATATATATATATATATATATATATATACGGGGGGAGAGAGAGAGTGAAATTCATGTTATAACAAAAAAAACAAATTATTATTAAAACTTATTATTTTTTTATTCCCCAACCATTCTTTTTGTATTTATTTAATTACTCCGACTTTTACCTGCTGGTACGCCGTCCGGTGTGCCCTGTGAAATGAAAGGTGGCATTCTTTATTTATTTATTCATTTATTCATTCATAACTGACAGCCTCGCGCTCCGCTTGTGCCCGGCAGAAGAGGTGCTCCAATTCGGCTTAACTGTGACACACGCCCGCCCTCCTCCCCCGGAGCTTCCATTCGGTTAAACTTAGGGGCCGCTTGGCACCGCCCGTGCCCGGGGAAGGTGCTCCTCTTCGGCTTACTGTGACGCGAGCATGCCCTCCTCCTCCGGAGCTTCCATTCGGTTAAACTTAGGGGCCGCTTGGAACCGCCCGTGCCCGGGGAAGGTGCTCCTCTTCGGCTTACTGTGACGCGAGCATGCCCTCCTCCTCCGGAGCTTCCATTCGGTTAAACTCAGGGGCCGCTTGGAACCGCCCGTGCCCGGGGAAGGTGCTCCTCTACGGCTTAACTGCCACGCACGCCGGCCGGAGCTCTGGTACGGTCCGAACCGCGCGAAACGTCGCCACCGATCGTGTCCGGGGGAACGTGCTCTTCTTCGTCCACTCTCCTCTTCGCCCACGCTCTTCTTCGGCGCACGCCGGCCGTCTAACCGCTCCAGCGCCCCGTCGTGCCGCTCGGCGAAACTACAATGCCCCCGAATATTTTTTAGACCCGCGAAGCACTGAACCCGCGAAAGGTGAACCTCGAAGTAGCGAGGGTTCACTGTATGTATAAGACCAAGACCTACAAAAAAGTCTCTTGGAGCAATGAGCTAGGTTTTACAGGAAGTCGGCCATTTTGAATTTACTTAAAAGGGGGCGGGTCTCCACAATGGACTTTGTGTAGAAAATATTATTGGGGCCCGAGCAGCGACCGCGGCGAGGTCCCTATTGTTTTTGTAGAAAATATTATTACTTTTATTATTATTATTATTATTATTATTATTATTATTAGGGCCTGAGCAGCGACCGCTGCGAAGTCCCTATTGTTTTTGTAGAAATTATTATTATTATTATTTTTCCGATTGTTCGATCGCATTTTTGACCCCCGAAACATGCACAAAAACTCACCAAACTTGGCAGTCTCATCGGGCATGGCGAAAAATTTGATATTTTTTAACGTCTAATATGAACAGGAAGTGAGTTATGAATTTTTGAAAGTCCGACTTTTGCCCTTTTTTGCATGTTTACAGGGGTCATTCTTTTGCACCCTGATCCTAAAGGCTTCATCTGATTGCCTTAAAGTTCTGTCTGGAGCATCTTAAGACCTGGGACAAACACTGGGGCTAAAATTTTTTGTTTCCGAAATACTATATGACGGGGGCGGGGCTTCAAAGTTTTCACTTAAGATTTCCTTCGCCGCAATGGACAAAATGCTTAATAACTCTCCTGCCCGTGCTGCTAAAAATCCAAAACTTCACATGTACATAAAGAGTCGGTACCTGAAGACATCTATATGTTTATATTCAGTTATACACCTTGCGCCAATCAATATAAATGTTTACATTTTGACGTACTGCACGGTGCCCTTTTAACGAATCCGACTGAAAATTGGCTAGAAAAGACTCAAGACATTGATCTTACTCTATCCCTATTTTTATGACTTTCCTTCAAAGGGCGTGGCTATTACGGTGCCGCAGAGTCTGATTATTCTCCGTGGCAACAAAAGTTCCTGCAAAATGATTCAGATGATCCATCTTCTGGAAATCTTTCACATTTGAGGATATTCAGGCCCTGAAGACGGCTGCCAACTTATTTTTGATCGCAGTGGTAGCGCCACCAACTGGTTAAAACAAATACAAATTATTTTCGTTGATGTTTTTCTCCGGGCAGGTTAACAAAATCTACCTTATATTTGCTCGGATGAGTGTTTAGGCCTTGAGCATGTCACAATACGAAAGTCTTTCGCCTTCTTCAGAGTGTCACATGATGGTGTCTTGTGACCCGTCTTTATCAGCTGATGTTCCATGAGGGCGTGACTTACCTGTCACAAGAATGAAGGCAAGTCACGCCCCCCGCTGTCCGTTCACTCCGCCAAGATGCTGGTCCAGGTGGTAGAGAGGATGAAGGCTCCCTTGTCTCTGTTCATGGTTTTTATGCCTCGCTTGCAGATCTCAATGGCCTCTCTGATCCAGCGCTGTTGTTTGTTCTCTTCTGTGCGGATGACCCTGCCCTTCTCCCGGTCCATGATGTGGTTTTCCCTTTTGCAGTGGTCAGTGATTGCTGATTTGTAATGTTCATGTTGTGCTTGTTCTTTTACTGCTCTGATTTTTTCATTTTTTTGACAGGTAAGTCACACCCTCATGGAACATCAGCTCAAGACACCATCATGCGACACTCTGAAGAAGGCGAAAGACTCACCGAAACATGTCAGGTAAAAAATTAACCTAAAACATAATTGTCTGCTTTTAATGAATCAGTCAAATATCAATAATAAGAAGACAAAATGAACCTAATACAAATAAATGAATGCTTAATAACTCCCCTGCACATGCTCCTAAAAATCCAAACCTTCACCTGTAAATAAAACGTCCCGGCCTGAAGACATCTTAATGTTATTATTTTGTTATACACACAGTGCCGCCAAGTGGAATAAAAAATTTGTTTTTATTTTAATTTTCACGTACTGCATGGTGCCCTTTTGACGAATCCGACTGAAAATTAGTCAGAAAAGACTTAAGACAATGATCTTACTCTCTGCCGAATTTTGTGACGTTTTGGCAAAAGGCGTGGCTATTAAGGTGCTGAAAAGTCCGATTGTACTCTGTGGCAACAAAAGCTCCGGCAACATGACTCAGATGATCCTATCTTCTCGAAGTTGTACACATTTGAGGATACTTCAGCCCTGAAGACATCTACCAACTTATTTTACATCGTAGTAGTAGCGCCACCAACTGGTAAAAGCTAATACAAGTTATTTTCTTGGATGTTTTTCTCCGTGCAACTCAACAAGGTCGCCCTCATATATGCTCGGATGACTGTTTCGGCCATGAGGATGTCACAATACGAAATTCGTGATTTTTCGTGAAAAGTTGTGGGAGTGGCATTGCACTGTTCAGCAATAAAACAAAGCTGATTATGAGGTTCTAAATATGAACGACAACTCGTAAAACTTTACACACACATCAGGCCGAGCAAATTTATCAATATTTTATACGTTAGTTGTGCAGCTTTTTTGAAATGGCTCGCCATGGCCCTCGAGAAATGTTAAAAAAAAGCAGCTCTGGTTGAGTGTTTCACCTCGCTTTTTGTAAATTTTATGGAGTACAGTGAACCCTCGGTTATCGCGGTTAATGGGGACCGAGACCACCCGCGAAAACTGAAAATCCGCGAAGTAGCGGCGCACCTTCAAAAATGCTTAAAAAAAATATACAATATATATAATAAATATATAAATACATATATATATATATATATATATATATATATATATATATATATATATATACGGGGAGAGAGAGAGTGAAATTCATGTTATAACAAAAAAAACAAATTATTATTAAAACGTATTATTTTTTTATTCCCCAGCCATTCTTTTTGTATTTATTTAATTACTCCGACTTTTACCTGCTGGTACGCCGTCCGGTGTGCCCTGTGAAATGAAAGGTGGCATTCTTTATTTATTTATTCATTTATTCATTCATAACTGACAGCCTCGCGCTCCGCTCGTGCCCGGGCAGAAGAGGTGCTCCAATTTGGCTTAACTGTGACACACGCCCGTCCTCCTCCCCCGGAGCTTCCATTCGGTTAAACTTAGGGGCCGCTTGGCACCGCCCGTGCCCGGGGAAGGTGCTCCTCTTCGGCTTACTGTGACGCGAGCATGCCCTCCTCCTCCGGAGCTTCCATTCGGTTAAACTTAGGGGCCGCTTGGAACCGCCCGTGCCCGGGGAAGGTGCTCCTCTTCGGCTTACTGTGACGCGAGCATGCCCTCCTCCTCCGGAGCTTCCATTCGGTTAAACTTAGGGGCCGCTTGGCACTGCCCGTGCCCGGGGAAGGTGCTCCTCTACGGCTTAACTGCCACGCACGCTGGCCGGAGCTCTGGTACGGTCCGAACCGCGCGAAACGTCGCCACCGATCGTGTCCGGGGGAACGTGCTCTTCTTCGTCCACTCTCCTCTTCGCCCACGCTCTTCTTCGGCGCACGCCGGCCGTCTAACCGCTCCAGCGCCCCGTCGTGCCGCTCGGCGAAACTACAATGCCCCCGAATATTTTTTAGACCCGCGAAGCACTGAACCCGCGAAAGGTGAACCGCGAAGTAGCGAGGGTTCACTGTATGTATAAGACCAAGACCTACAAAAAAGTCTCTTGGAGCAATGAGCTAGGTTTTACAGGAAGTCGGCCATTTTGAATTTACTGAAAAGGGGGCGGGTCACCACAATGGACTTTGTGTAGAAATTATTATTGGGGCCCGAGCAGCGACCGCGGCGAGGTCCCTATTGTTTTTGTAGAAGATATTATTACTTTTATTATTATTATTATTATTATTATTAGGGCCTGAGCAGCGACCGCTGCGAAGTCCCTATTGTTTTTGTAGAAATTATTATTATTATTATTTTTCCGATTGTTCGATCGCATTTTTGACCCCCGAAACATGCACAAAAACTCACCAAACTTGGCAGTCTCATCGGGCATGGCGAAAAATTTGATATTTTTTAACGTCTAATATGAACAGGAAGTGAGTTATGAATTTTTGAAAGTCCGACTTTTGCCCTTTTTTGCATGTTTACAGGGGTCATTCTTTTGCACCCTGATCCTAAAGGCTTCATCTGATTGCCTTAAAGTTCTGTCTGGAGCATCTTAAGACCTGGGACAAACACTGGGGCTAAAATTTTTTGTTTCCGAAATACTATATGACGGGGGCGGGGCTTCAAAGTTTTCACTTAAGATTTCCTTCGCCGCAATGGACAAAATGCTTAATAACTCTCCTGCCCGTGCTGCTAAAAATCCAAAACTTCACATGTACATAAAGAGTCGGTACCTGAAGACATCTATATGTTTATATTCAGTTATACACCTTGCGCCAATCAATATAAATGTTTACATTTTGACGTACTGCACGGTGCCCTTTTAACGAATCCGACTGAAAATTGGCTAGAAAAGACTCAAGACATTGATCTTACTCTATCCCTATTTTTATGACTTTCCTTCAAAGGGCGTGGCTATTACGGTGCCGCAGAGTCTGATTATTCTCCGTGGCAACAAAAGTTCCTGCAAAATGATTCAGATGATCCATCTTCTGGAAATCTTTCACATTTGAGGATATTCAGGCCCTGAAGACGGCTGCCAACTTATTTTTGATCGCAGTGGTAGCGCCACCAACTGGTTAAAACAAATACAAATTATTTTCGTTGATGTTTTTCTCCGGGCAGGTTAACAAAATCTACCTTATATTTGCTCGGATGAGTGTTTAGGCCTTGAGCATGTCACAATACGAAAGTCTTTCGCCTTCTTCAGAGTGTCACATGATGGTGTCTTGTGACCCGTCTTTATCAGCTGATGTTCCATGAGGGCGTGACTTACCTGTCACAAGAATGAAGGCAAGTCACGCCCCCCGCTGTCCGTTCACTCCGCCAAGATGCTGGTCCAGGTGGTAGAGAGGATGAAGGCTCCCTTGTCTCTGTTCATGGTTTTTATGCCTCGCTTGCAGATCTCAATGGCCTCTCTGATCCAGCGCTGTTGTTTGTTCTCTTCTGTGCGGATGACCCTGCCCTTCTCCCGGTCCATGATGTGGTTTTCCCTTTTGCAGTGGTCAGTGATTGCTGATTTGTAATGTTCATGTTGTGCTTGTTCTTTTACTGCTCTGATTTTTTCATTTTTTTGACAGGTAAGTCACACCCTCATGGAACATCAGCTCAAGACACCATCATGCGACACTCTGAAGAAGGCGAAAGACTCGCCGAAACATGTCAGGTAAAAAATTAACCTAAAACATAATTGTCTGCTTTTAATGAATCAGTCAAATATCAATAATAAGAAGACAAAATGAACCTAATACAAATAAATGAATGCTTAATAACTCCCCTGCACATGCTCCTAAAAATCCAAACCTTCACCTGTAAATAAAACGTCCCGACCTGAAGACATCTTAATGTTATTATTTTGTTATACACACAGTGCCGCCAAGTGGAATCAAAAATTTGTTTTTATTTTAATTTTCACGTACTGCATGGTGCCCTTTTGACGAATCCGACTGAAAATTAGTCAGAAAAGACTTAAGACAATGATCTTACTCTCTGCCGAATTTTGTGACGTTTTGGCAAAAGGCGTGGCTATTAAGGTGCTGAAAAGTCCGATTGTACTCTGTGGCAACAAAAGCTCCGGCAACATGACTCAGATGATCCTATCTTCTCGAAGTTGTACACATTTGAGGATACTTCAGCCCTGAAGACATCTACCAACTTATTTTACATCGTAGTAGTAGCGCCACCAACTGGTAAAAGCTAATACAAGTTATTTTCTTGGATGTTTTTCTCCGTGCAACTCAACAAGGTCGCCCTCATATATGCTCGGATGACTGTTTCGGCCATGAGGATGTCACAATACGAAATTCGTGATTTTTCGTGAAAAGTTGTGGGAGTGGCATTGCACTGTTCAGCAATAAAACAAAGCTGATTATGAGGTTCTAAATATGAACGACAACTCGTAAAACTTTACACACACATCAGGCCGAGCAAATTTATCAATATTTTATACGTTAGTTGTGCAGCTTTTTTGAAATGGCTCGCCATGGCCCTCGAGAAATGTTAAAAAAAAGCAGCTCTGGTTGAGTGTTTCACCTCGCTTTTTGTAAATTTTATGGAGTACAGTGAACCCTCGGTTATCGCGGTTAATGGGGACCGAGACCACCCGCGAAAACTGAAAATCCGCGAAGTAGCGGCGCACCTTCAAAAATGCTTAAAAAAAAAATACAATATATATAATAAATATATAAATATATATATATATATATATATATATATATATATATACGGGGAGAGAGAGAGTGAAATTCATGTTATAACAAAAAAAACAAATTATTATTAAAACGTATTATTTTTTTATTCCCCAGCCATTCTTTTTGTATTTATTTAATTACTCCGACTTTTACCTGCTGGTACGCCGTCCGGTGTGCCCTGTGAAATGAAAGGTGGCATTCTTTATTTATTTATTCATTTATTCATTCATAACTGACAGCCTCGCGCTCCGCTCGTGCCCGGGCAGAAGAGGTGCTCCAATTTGGCTTAACTGTGACACACGCCCGTCCTCCTCCCCCGGAGCTTCCATTCGGTTAAACTTAGGGGCCGCTTGGCACCGCCCGTGCCCGGGGAAGGTGCTCCTCTTCGGCTTACTGTGACGCGAGCATGCCCTCCTCCTCCGGAGCTTCCATTCGGTTAAACTTAGGGGCCGCTTGGAACCGCCCGTGCCCGGGGAAGGTGCTCCTCTTCGGCTTACTGTGACGCGAGCATGCCCTCCTCCTCCGGAGCTTCCATTCGGTTAAACTTAGGGGCCGCTTGGCACTGCCCGTGCCCGGGGAAGGTGCTCCTCTACGGCTTAACTGCCACGCACGCTGGCCGGAGCTCTGGTACGGTCCGAACCGCGCGAAACGTCGCCACCGATCGTGTCCGGGGGAACGTGCTCTTCTTCGTCCACTCTCCTCTTCGCCCACGCTCTTCTTCGGCGCACGCCGGCCGTCTAACCGCTCCAGCGCCCCGTCGTGCCGCTCGGCGAAACTACAATGCCCCCGAATATTTTTTAGACCCGCGACGCACTGAACCCGCGAAAGGTGAACCGCGAAGTAGCGAGGGTTCACTGTATGTATAAGACCAAGACCTACAAAAAAGTCTCTTGGAGCAATGAGCTAGGTTTTACAGGAAGTCGGCCATTTTGAATTTACTTAAAAGGGGGCGGGTCACCACAATGGACTTTGTGTAGAAATTATTATTGGGGCCCGAGCAGCGACCGTGGCGAGGTCCCTATTGTTTTTGTAGAAAATATTATTACTTTTATTATTATTATTATTATTATTATTAGGGCCTGAGCAGCGACCGCTGCGAAGTCCCTATTGTTTTTGTTGAAATTATTATTATTATTATTTTTCCGATTGTTCGATCGCATTTTTGACCCCTGAAACATGCACAAAAACTCACCAAACTTGGCAGTCTCATCGGGCATGGCGAAAAATTTGATATTTTAACGTCTAATATGAACAGGAAGTGAGTTATGAATTTTTGAAAGTCCGACTTTTGCCCTTTTTTGCATGTTTACAGGGGTCATTCTTTTGCACCCTGATCCTAAAGGCTTCATCTGATTGCCTTAAAATTCTGTCTGTAGCATCTGAAGACCTGGCACAAACACTGGGGCTAAAATTTTTTGTTTCCGAAATACTATATGACGGGGGCGGGGCATCAAAGTTTTCACTTAAGATTTCCTTCGCCGCAATGGACAAAATGCTTAATAACTCTCCTGCACATGCTGCTAAAAATCCAAAACTTCACATGTACATAAAGAGTCTGTACCTGAAGACATCTATATGTTTATATTCAGTTATACACCTTGCGCCAATCAATATCATTTTTTACATTTTGACGTACTGCACGGTGCCCTTTTAACGAATCTGATTGAAAATTGGCTAGAAAAGACTCAAGACATTGATCTTACTCTATCCCTATTTTTGTGACTTTCCTTCGAAGGGCGTGGCTATTACGGTGCCGCAGAGTCTGATTATTCTCCGTGGCAACAAAAGTTCCTGCAAAATGATTCAGATGATCCATCTTCTCGAAATTTTTCACATTTGAGGATATTCAGGCCCTGAAGACGGCTGCCAACTTATTTTTGATCGCAGTGGTAGCGCCACCAACTGGTTAAAACAAATACAAATCATTTTCATTGATTTTTTTCTCCGGGCAGGTTAACAAAATCTACCTTACATTTGCTCGGATGAGTGTTTAGGCCTTGAGGATGTCACAATACGAAAGTCTTTCGCCTTCTTCAGAGTGTCACATGATGGTGTCTTGTGGCCCGTCTTTATCAGCTGATGTTCCATGAGGGCGTGACTTGCCTGTCACAAGAATGAAGGCAAGTCACGCCCCCCGCTGTCCGTTCACTCCGCCAAAATGCTGCTCCAGGTGGTAGAGAGGATGAAGGCTCCCTTGTCTCTGTTCATGGTTTTTATGCCTCGCTTGCAGATCTCAATGGCCTCTCTGATCCAGCGCTGTTGTTTGTTCTCTTCGGTGCGGATGACCCTGCCCTCCTCCCGGTCCATGATGTGGTTTTCCCTTTTGCAGTGGTCAGTGATTGCTGATTTGTAATGTTCATGTTGTGCTTGTTCTTTTACTGCTCTGATTTTTCATTTTTTTGACAGGTAAGTCACACCCTCATGGAACATCAGCTGATAAAGACGGGTCTCAAGACACCATCATGCGACACTCTGAAGAAGGCGAAAGACTCGCCGAAACATGTCAGGTAAAAAATTAACCTAAAACATAATTGTCTGCTTTTAATGAATCAGTCAAATATCAATAATAAGAAGACAAAATGAACCTAATACAAATAAATGAATGCTTAATAACTCCCCTGCACATGCTCCTAAAAATCCAAACCTTCACCTGTAAATAAAACGTCCCGACCTGAAGACATCTTAATGTTATTATTTTGTTATACACACAGTGCCGCCAAGTGGAATCAAAAATTTGTTTTTATTTAAATTTTCACATACTGCACGGTGCCCTTTTGACGAATCCGACTGAAAATTAGTCAGAAAAGACTCAAGACAATGATCTTACTCTCTGCCGAATTTTGTGACGTTTTGGCAAAAGGCGTGGCTATTAAGGTGCTGAAAAGTCCGATTGTACTCTGTGGCAACAAAAGCTCCGGCAACATGACTCAGATGATCCTATCTTCTCGAAGTTGTACACATTTGAGGATACTTCAGCCCTGAAGACATCTACCAACTTATTTTACATCGTAGTAGTAGCGCCACCAACTGGTAAAAGCTAATACAAGTTATTTTCTTGGATGTTTTTCTCCGTGCAACTCAACAAGGTCGCCCTCATATATGCTCGGATGACTGTTTCGGCCATGAGGATGTCACAATACGAAATTCGTGATTTTTCGTGAAAAGTTGTGGGAGTGGCATTGCACTGTTCGGCAATAAAATAAAGCTGATTATGAGGTTCTAAATATGAACGACAACTCGTAAAACTTTACACACACATCAGGCCGAGCAAATTTATCAATATTTTATACGTTAGTTGTGCAGCTTTTTTGAAATGGCTCGCCATGGCCCTCGAGAAATGTTAAAAAAAAGCAGCTCTGGTTGAGTGTTTCACCTCGCTTTTTGTAAATTTTATGGAGTACAGTGAACCCTCGGTTATCGCGGTTAATGGGGACCGAGACCACCCGCGAAAACTGAAAATCCGCGAAGTAGCGGCGCACCTTCAAAAATGCTTAAAAAAAATATACAATATATATCATAAATATATAAATATATATATATATATATATATATATATATATATATATATATATATATATATATATATATATATATATATATATATATATATATATATATATATATATATACGGGGAGAGAGAGAGTGAAATTCATGTTATAACAAAAAAACCAAATTATTATTAAAACGTATTATTTTTTTATTCCCCAGCCATTCTTTTTGTATTTATTTAATTACTCCGACTTTTACCTGCTGGTACGCCGTCCGGTGTGCCCTGTGAAATGAAAGGTGGCATTCTTTATTTATTTATTCATTTATTCATTCATAACTGACAGCCTCGCGCTCCGCTCGTGCCCGGGCAGAAGAGGTGCTCCAATTTGGCTTAACTGTGACACACGCCCGTCCTCCTCCGTCCGGAGCTTCCATTCGGTTAAACTTAGGGGCCGCTTGGCACCGCCCGTGCCCGGGGTAGGTGCTCCTCTTCGGCTTACTGTGACGCGAGCATGCCCTCCTCCTCCGGAGCTTCCATTCGGTTAAACTTAGGGGCCGCTTGGAACCGCCCGTGCCCGGGGAAGGTGCTCCTCTTCGGCTTACTGTGACGCGAGCATGCCCTCCTCCTCCGGAGCTTCCATTCGGTTAAACTTAGGGGCCGCTTGGCACCGCCCGTGCCCGGGGAAGGTGCTCCTCTACGGCTTAACTGCCACGCACGCTGGCCGGAGCTCTGGTACGGTCCGAACCGCGCGAAACGTCGCCACCGATCGTGTCCGGGGGAACGTGCTCTTCTTCGTCCACTCTCCTCTTCGCCCACGCTCTTCTTCGGCGCACGCCGGCCGTCTAACCGCTCCAGCGCCCCGTCGTGCCGCTCGGCGAAACTACAATGCCCCCGAATATTTTTTAGACCCGCGAAGCACTGAACCTGCGAAAGGTGAACCGCGAAGTAGCGAGGGTTCACTGTATGTATAAGACCAAGACCTACAAAAAAGTCTCTTGGAGCAATGAGCTAGGTTTTACAGGAAGTCGGCCATTTTGAATTTACTTAAAAGGGGGCGGGTCACCACAATGGACTTTGTGTAGAAATTATTATTGGGGCCCGAGCAGCGACCGCGGCGAGGTCCCTATTGTTTTTGGAGAAAATATTATTACTTTTATTATTATTATTATTATTATTATTAGGGCCTGAGCAGCGACCGCTGCGAAGTCCCTATTGTTTTTGTAGAAATTATTATTATTATTTTTCCGATTGTTCGATCGCATTTTTGACCCCCGAAACATGCACAAAAACTCACCAAACTTGGCAGTCTCATCGGGCATGGCGAAAAATTTGATATTTTAACGTCTAATATGAACAGGAAGTGAGTTATGAATTTTTGAAAGTCCGACTTTTGCCCTTTTTTGCATGTTTACAGGGGTCATTCTTTTGCACCCTGATCCTAAAGGCTTCATCTGATTGCCTTAAAATTCTGTCTGTAGCATCTGAAGACCTGGCACAAACACTGGGGCTAAAATTTTTTGTTTCCGAAATACTATATGACGGGGGCGGGGCATCAAAGTTTTCACTTAAGATTTCCTTCGCCGCAATGGACAAAATGCTTAATAACTCTCCTGCACATGCTGCTAAAAATCCAAAACTTCACATGTACATAAAGAGTCTGTACCTGAAGACATCTATATGTTTATATTCAGTTATACACCTTGCGCCAATCAATATCATTTTTTACATTTTGACGTACTGCACGGTGCCCTTTTAACGAATCTGATTGAAAATTGGCTAGAAAAGACTCAAGACATTGATCTTACTCTATCCCTATTTTTGTGACTTTCCTTCGAAGGGCGTGGCTATTACGGTGCCGCAGAGTCTGATTATTCTCCGTGGCAACAAAAGTTCCTGCAAAATGATTCAGATGATCCATCTTCTCGAAATTTTTCACATTTGAGGATATTCAGGCCCTGAAGACGGCTGCCAACTTATTTTTGATCGCAGTGGTAGCGCCACCAACTGGTTAAAACAAATACAAATTATTTTCGTTGATGTTTTTCTCCGGGCAGGTTAACAAAATCTACCTTATATTTGCTCGGATGAGTGTTTAGGCCTTGAGGATGTCACAATACGAAAGTCTTTCGCCTTCTTCAGAGTGTCACATGATGGTGTCTTGTGACCCGTCTTTATCAGCTGATGTTCCATGAGGGCGTGACTTACCTGTCACAAGAATGAAGGCAAGTCACGCCCCCCGCTGTCCGTTCACTCCGCCAAAATGCTGCTCCAGGTGGTAGAGAGGATGAAGGCTCCCTTGTCTCTGTTCATGGTTTTTATGCCTCGCTTGCAGATCTCAATGGCCTCTCTGATCCAGCGCTGTTGTTTGTTCTCTTCGGTGCGGATGACCCTGCCCTTCTCCCGGTCCATGATGTGGTTTTCCCTTTTGCAGTGGTCAGTGATTGCTGATTTGTAATGTTCATGTTGTGCTTGTTCTTTTACTGCTCTGATTTTTCATTTTTTTGACAGGTAAGTCACACCCTCATGGAACATCAGCTGATAAAGACGGGTCTCAAGACACCATCATGCGACACTCTGAAGAAGGCGAAAGACTCGCCGAAACATGTCAGGTAAAAAATTAACCTAAAACATAATTGTCTGCTTTTAATGAATCAGTCAAATATCAATAATAAGAAGACAAAATGAACCTAATACAAATAAATGAATGCTTAATAACTCCCCTGCACATGCTCCTAAAAATCCAAACCTTCACCTGTAAATAAAACGTCCCGACCTGAAGACATCTTAATGTTATTATTTTGTTATACACACAGTGCCGCCAAGTGGAATCAAAAATTTGTTTTTATTTTAATTTTCACGTACTGCACGGTGCCCTTTCGACGAATCCGACTGAAAATTAGTCAGAAAAGACTCAAGACAATGATCTTACTCTCTGCCGAATTTTGTGACGTTTTGGCAAAAGGCGTGGCTATTACGGTGCTGAAAAGTCCGATTGTACTCTGTGGCAACAAAAGCTCCAGCAACATGACTCAGGTGATCCTATCTTCTCGAAGTTGCACACATTTGAGGATACTTAAGCCCTGAAGACATCTACCAACTTATTTTTCATCGTAGTAGTAGCGCCACCAACTGGTAAAAGCTAATACAAGTTATTTTCTTGGATGTTTTTCTCCGTGCAACTCAACAAGGTCGCCCTCATATATGCTCGGATGACTGTTTCGGCCATGAGGATGTCACAATACGAAATTCGTCCTTTTTCATGAAAAGTTGTGGGAGTGGCATTGCACTGTTCGGCAATAAAACAAAGCTGATTATGAGGTTCTAAATATGAACGACAACTCGTGAAACTTTACACACACATCAGGCCGAGCAAATTTATCAATATTTTATACGTTAGTTGTGCAGCTTTTTTGAAATGGCTCGCCATGGCCCTCGAGAAATGTTCAAAAAAGCAGCCCTGGTTGAGTGTTTCACCTCGCTTTTTGTAAATTTTATGGAGTACAGTGAACCCTCGGTTATCGCGGTTAATGGGGACCGAGACCACCCGCAAAAACTGAAAATCCGCGAAGTAGCGGCGCACCTTCAAAAATGCTTAAAAAAAATATACAATATATATAATAAATATATAAATATATATATATATATATATATATATATATATATATATATATATATATATATATATATATATATATATATATATATATACGGGGGGAGAGAGAGAGACAGAGAGTGAAATTCATGTTATAACAAAAAAAACAAATTATTATTAAAACTTATTATTTTTTTATTCCCCAACCATTCTTTTTGTATTTATTTAATTACTCCGACTTTTACCTGCTGGTACGCCGTCCGGTGTGCCCTGTGAAATGAAAGGTGGCATTCTTTATTTATTCATTCATTTATTCATTCATAACTGACAGCCTCGCGCTCCGCTCGTGCCCGGGCAGAAGAGGTGATCCAATTCGGCTTCACTGTGACACACGCCCGCCCTCCTCCCCCGGAGCTTCCATTCGGTTAAACTTAGGGGCCGCTTGGCACCGCCCGTGCCCGGGGAAGGTGCTCCTCTTCGGCTTACTGTGACGCGAGCATGCCCTCCTCCTGCGGAGCTTCCATTCGGTTAAACTTAGGGGCCGCTTGGAACCGCCCGTGCCCGGGGAAGGTGCTCCTCTTCGGCTTACTGTGACGCGAGCATGCCCTCCTCCTCCGGAGCTTCCATTCGGTTAAACTTAGGGGCCGCTTGGCACCGCCCGTGCCCGGGGAAGGTGCTCCTCTACGGCTTAACTGCCACGCACGCCGGCCGGAGCTCTGGTACGGTCCGAACCGCGCGAAACGTCGCCACCGATCGTGTCCGGGGGAACGTGCTCTCTTCGTCCACTCTCCTCTTCGCCCACGCTCTTCTTCGGCGCACGCCGGCCGTCTAACTGCTCCAGCGCCCCGTCGTGCCGCTCGGCGAAACTACAATGCCCCCGAATATTTTTTAGACCCGCGAAGCACTGAACCCGCGAAAGGTGAACCGCGAAGTAGCGAGGGTTCACTGTATGTATAAGACCAAGACCTACAAAAAAGTCTCTTGGAGCAATGAGCTAGGTTTTACAGGAAGTCGGCCATTTTGAATTTACTTAAAAGGGGGCGGGTCACCACAATGGACTTTGTGTAGAAATTATTATTGGGGCCCGAGCAGCGACCGCGGCGAGGTCCCTATTGTTTTTGTAGAAATTATTATTATTATTATTTTTCCGATTGTTCGATCGCATTTTTGACCCCCGAAACATGCACAAAAACTCACCAAACTTGGCAGTCTCATCGGGCATGGCGAAAAATTTGATATTTTAACGTCTAATATGAACAGGAAGTGAGTTATGAATTTTTGAAAGTCCGATTTTTGCCCTTTTTTGCATGTTTACAGGGGTCATTCTTTTGCACCCTGATCCTAAAGGCTTCATCTGATTGCCTTAAAATTCTGTCTGGAGCATCTTAAGACCTGGGACAAACACTGGGGCTAAAAATTTTTGTTTCCGAAATACTATATGACGGGGGCGGGGCTTCAAAGTTTTCACTTAAGATTTCCTTCGCCGCAATGGACAAAATGCTTAATAACTCTCCTGCACGTGCTGCTAAAAATCCAAAACTTCACATGTACATAAAGAGTCGGTACCTGAAGACATCTATATGTTTATATTCAGTTATACACCTTGCGCCAATCAATATCATTTTTTACATTTTGACGTACTGCACGGTGCCCTTTTAACGAATCTGATTGAAAATTGGCTAGAAAAGACTCAAGACATTGATCTTACTCTATCCCTATTTTTGTGACTTTCCTTCGAAGGGCGTGGCTATTACGGTGCCGCAGAGTCTGATTATTCTCCGTGGCAACAAAAGTTCCTGCAAAATGATTCAGATGATCCATCTTCTCGAAATTTTTCACATTTGAGGATATTCAGGCCCTGAAGACGGCTGCCAACTTATTTTTGATCGCAGTGGTAGCGCCACCAACTGGTTAAAACAAATACAAATTATTTTCGTTGATTTTTTTCTCCGGGCAGGTTAACAAAATCTACCTTACATTTGCTCGGATGAGTGTTTAGGCCTTGAGGATGTCACAATACGAAAGTCTTTCGCCTTCTTCAGAGTGTCACATGATGGTGTCTTGTGGCCCGTCTTTATCAGCTGATGTTCCATGAGGGCGTGACTTACCTGTCACAAGAATGAAGGCAAGTCACGCCCCCCGCTGTCCGTTCACTCCGCCAAAATGCTGCTCCAGGTGGTAGAGAGGATGAAGGCTCCCTTGTCTCTGTTCATGGTTTTTATGCCTCGCTTGCAGATCTCAATGGCCTCTCTGATCCAGCGCTGTTGTTTGTTCTCTTCGGTGCGGATGACCCTGCCCTTCTCCCGGTCCATGATGTGGTTTTCCCTTTTGCAGTGGTCAGTGATTGCTGATTTGTAATGTTCATGTTGTGCTTGTTCTTTTACTGCTCTGATTTTTCATTTTTTTGACAGGTAAGTCACACCCTCATGGAACATCAGCTGATAAAGACGGGTCTCAAGACACCATCATGCGACACTCTGAAGAAGGCGAAAGACTCGCCGAAACATGTCAGGTAAAAAATTAACCTAAAACATAATTGTCTGCTTTTAATGAATCAGTCAAATATCAATAATAAGAAGACAAAATGAACCTAATACAAATAAATGAATGCTTAATAACTCCCCTGCACATGCTCCTAAAAATCCAAACCTTCACCTGTAAATAAAACGTCCCGACCTGAATACATCTTAATGTTATTATTTTGTTATACACACAGTGCCGCCAAGTGGAATCAAAAATTTGTTTTTATTTTAATTTTCACGTACTGCACGGTGCCCTTTCGACGAATCCGACTGAAAATTAGTCAGAAAAGACTCAAGACAATGATCTTACTCTCTGCCGAATTTTGTGACGTTTTGGCAAAAGGCGTGGCTATTACGGTGCTGAAAAGTCCGATTGTACTCTGTGGCAACAAAAGCTCCAGCAACATGACTCAGGTGATCCTATCTTCTCGAAGTTGCACACATTTGAGGATACTTAAGCCCTGAAGACATCTACCAACTTATTTTTCATCGTAGTAGTAGCGCCACCAACTGGTAAAAGCTAATACAAGTTATTTTCTTGGATGTTTTTCTCCGTGCAACTCAACAAGGTCGCCCTCATATATGCTCGGATGACTGTTTCGGCCATGAGGATGTCACAATACGAAATTTGTCCTTTTTCGTGAAAAGTTGTGGGAGTGGCATTGCACTGTTCGGCAATAAAACAACGCTGATTATGAGGTTCTAAATATGAACGACAACTCGTGAAACTTTACACACACATCAGGCCGAGCAAATTTATCAATATTTTATACGTTAGTTGTGCAGCTTTTTTTAAATGGCTCGCCATGGCCCTCGAGAAATGTTAAAAAAAGCAGCCCTGATTGAGTGTTTCACCTCGCTTTTTGTAAATTTTATGGAGTACAGTGAACCCTCGGTTATCGCGGTTAATGGGGACCGAGACCACCCGCGAAAACTGAAAATCCGCGAAGTAGCGGCGCACCTTCAAAAATGCTTAAAAAAAATATACAATATATATAATAAATATATATATATATATATATATATATATATATATGGGGAGAGAGAGAGTGAAATTCATTTTATAACAAAAAAACCAAATTATTATTAAAACGTATTATTTTTTTATTCCCCAGCCATTCTTTTTGTATTTATTTAATTACTCCGACTTTTACCTGCTGGTACGCCGTCCGGTGTGCCCTGTGAAATGAAAGGTGGCATTCTTTATTTATTTATTCATTTATTCATTCATAACTGACAGCCTCGCGCTCCGCTCGTGCCCGGGCAGAAGAGGTGCTCCAATTTGGCTTAACTGTGACACACGCCCGTCCTCCTCCCCCGGAGCTTCCATTCGGTTAAACTTAGGGGCCGCTTGGCACCGCCCGTGCCCGGGGAAGGTGCTCCTCTTCGGCTTACTGTGACGCGAGCATGCCCTCCTCCTCCGGAGCTTCCATTCGGTTAAACTTAGGGGCCGCTTGGAACCGCCCGTGCCCGGGGAAGGTGCTCCTCTTCGGCTTACTGTGACGCGAGCATGCCCTCCTCCTCCGGAGCTTCCATTCGGTTAAACTTAGGGGCCGCTTTGCACCGCCCGTGCCCGGGGAAGGTGCTCCTCTACGGCTTAACTGCCACGCACGCTGGCCGGAGCTCTGGTACGGTCCGAACCGCGCGAAACGTCGCCACCGATCGTGTCCGGGGGAACGTGCTCTTCTTCGTCCACTCTCCTCTTCGCCCACGCTCTTCTTCGGCGCACGCCGGCCGTCTAACCGCTCCAGCGCCCCGTCGTGCCGCTCGGCGAAACTACAATGCCCCCGAATATTTTTTAGACCCGCGAAGCACTGAACCCGCGAAAGGTGAACCGCGAAGTAGCGAGGGTTCACTGTATGTATAAGACCAAGACCTACAAAAAAGTCTCTTGGAGCAATGAGCTAGGTTTTACAGGAAGTCGGCCATTTTGAATTTACTTAAAAGGGGGCGGGTCACCACAATGGACTTTGTGTAGAAATTATTATTGGGGCCCGAGCAGCGACCGCGGCGAGGTCCCAATTGTTTTTGTAGAAAATATTATTACTTTTATTATTATTATTATTATTATTATTAGGGCCTGAGCAGCGACCGCTGCGAAGTCCCTATTGTTTTTGTAGAAATTATTATTATTATTATTTTTCCGATTGTTCGATCGCATTTTTGACCCCCGAAACATGCACAAAAACTCACCAAACTTGGCAGTCTCATCGGGCATGGCGAAAAATTTGATATTTTAACGTCTAATATGAACAGGAAGTGAGTTATGAATTTTTGAAAGTCCGACTTTTGCCCTTTTTTGCATGTTTACAGGGGTCATTCTTTTGCACCCTGATCCTAAAGGCTTCATCTGATTGCCTTAAAATTCTGTCTGTAGCATCTGAAGACCTGGCACAAACACTGGGGCTAAAATTTTTTGTTTCCGAAATACTATATGACGGGGGCGGGGCATCAAAGTTTTCACTTAAGATTTCCTTCGCCGCAATGGACAAAATGCTTAATAACTCTCCTGCACATGCTGCTAAAAATCCAAAACTTCACATGTACATAAAGAGTCTGTACCTGAAGACATCTATATGTTTATATTCAGTTATACACCTTGCGCCAATCAATATCATTTTTTACATTTTGACGTACTGCACGGTGCCCTTTTAACGGATCTGATTGAAAATTGGCTAGAAAAGACTCAAGACATTGATCTTACTCTATCCCTATTTTTGTGACTTTCCTTCGAAGGGCGTGGCTATTACGGTGCCGCAGAGTCTGATTATTCTCCGTGGCAACAAAAGTTCCTGCAAAATGATTCAGATGATCCATCTTCTCGAAGTTTTTCACATTTGAGGATATTCAGGCCCTGAAGACGGCTGCCAACTTATTTTTGATCGCAGTGGTAGCGCCACCAACTGGTTAAAACAAATACAAATTATTTTCGTTGATGTTTTTCTCCGGGCATGTTAACAAAATCTACCTTATATTTGCTCGGATGAGTGTTTAGGCCTTGAGCATGTCACAATATGAAAGTCTTTCGCCTTCTTCAGAGTGTCACATGATGGTGTCTTGTGACCCGTCTTTATCAGCTGATGTTCCATGAGGGCGTGACTTACCTGTCACAAGAATGAAGGCAAGTCACGCCCCCCGCTGTCCGTTCACTCCGCCAAGATGCTGGTCCAGGTGGTAGAGAGGATGAAGGCTCCCTTGTCTCTGTTCATGGTTTTTATGCCTCGCTTGCAGATCTCAATGGCCTCTCTGATCCAGCGCTGTTGTTTGTTCTCTTCTGTGCGGATGACCCTGCCCTTCTCCCGGTCCATGATGTGGTTTTCCCTTTTGCAGTGGTCAGTGATTGCTGATTTGTAATGTTCATGTTGTGCTTGTTCTTTTACTGCTCTGATTTTTTTAATTTTTTTGACAGGTAAGTCACACCCTCATGGAACATCAGCTCAAGACACCATCATGCGACACTCTGAAGAAGGCGAAAGACTCGCCGAAACATGTCAGGTAAAAAATTAACCTAAAACATAATTGTCTGCTTTTAATGAATCAGTCAAATATCAATAATAAGAAGACAAAATGAACCTAATACAAATAAATGAATGCTTAATAACTCCCCTGCACATGCTCCTAAAAATCCAAACCTTCACCTGTAAATAAAACGTCCCGACCTGAAGACATCGTAATGTTATTATTTTGTTATACACACAGTGCCGCCAAGTGGAATCAAAAATTTGTTTTTATTTAAATTTTCACGTACTGCACGGTGCCCTTTTGACGAATCCGACTGAAAATTAGTCAGAAAAGACTCAAGACAATGATCTTACTCTCTGCCGAATTTTGTGACGTTTTGGCAAAAGGCGTGGCTATTAAGGTGCTGAAAAGTCCGATTGTACTCTGTGGCAACAAAAGCTCCGGCAACATGACTCAGATGATCCTATCTTCTCGAATTGTACACATTTGAGGATACTTCAGCCCTGAAGACATCTACCAACTTATTTTACATCGTAGTAGTAGCGCCACCAACTGGTAAAAGCTAATACAAGTTATTTTCTTGGATGTTTTTCTCCGTGCAACTCAACAAGGTCGCCCTCATATATGCTCGGATGACTGTTTCGGCCATGAGGATGTCACAATACGAAATTCGTCCTTTTTCGTGAAAAGTTGTGGGAGTGGCATTGCACTGTTCGGCAATAAAACAAAGCTGATTATTAGGTTCTAAATATGAACGACAACTCGTAAAACTTTACACACACATCAGGCCGAGCAAATTTATCAATATTTTATACGTTAGTTGTGCAGCTTTTTTGAAATGGCTCGCCATGGCCCTCGAGAAATGTTAAAAAAAGCAGCTCTGGTTGAGTGTTTCACCTCGCTTTTTGTAAATTTTATGGAGTACAGTGAACCCTCGGTTATCGCGGTTAATGGGGACCGAGACCACCCGCGAAAACTGAAAATCCGCGAAGTAGCGGCGCACCTTCAAAAATGCTTAAAAAAAATATACAATATATATAATAAATATATATATATATATATATACGGGGAGAGAGAGAGTGAAATTCATGTTATAACAAAAAAACCAAATTATTATTAAAACGTATTATTTTTTTATTCCCCAGCCATTCTTTTTGTATTTATTTAATTACTCCGACTTTTACCTGCTGGTACGCCGTCCGGTGTGCCCTGTGAAATGAAAGGTGGCATTCTTTATTTATTTATTCATTTATTCATTCATAACTGACAGCCTCGCGCTCCGCTCGTGCCCGGGCAGAAGAGGTGCTCCAATTTGGCTTAACTGTGACACACGCCCGCCCTCCTCCCCCGGAGCTTCCATTCGGTTAAACTTAGGGGCCGCTTGGCACCGCCCGTGCCCGGGGAAGGTGCTCCTCTTCGGCTTACTGTGACGTGAGCATGCCCTCCTCCTCCGGAGCTTCCATTCGGTTAAACTTAGGGGCCGCTTGGAACCGCCCGTGCCCGGGGAAGGTGCTCCTCTACGGCTTAACTGCCACGCACGCCGGCCGGAGCTCTGGTACGGTCCGAACCGCGCGAAACGTCGCCACCGATCGTGTCCGGGGGAACGTGCTCTTCTTCGTCCACTCTCCTCTTCGCCCACGCTCTTCTTCGGCGCACGCCGGCCGTCTAATCTCTCCAGCGACCCGTCGTGCCGCTCGGCGAAACTACAATGCCCCAGAATATTTTTTAGACCCGCGAAGCACTGAACCCGCGAAAGGTGAACCGCGAAGTAGCGAGGGTTCACTGTATGTATAAGACCAAGACCTACAAAAAAGTCTCTTGGAGCAATGAGCTAGGTTTTACAGGAAGTCGGCCATTTTGAATTTACTTAAAAGGGGGCGGGTCACCACAATGGACTTTGTGTAGAAATTATTATTGGGGCCCGAGCAGCGACCGCGGCGAGGTCCCTATTGTTTTTGTAGAAAACATTATTACTTTTATTATTATTATTATTATTATTATTAGGGCCTGAGCAGCGACCGCTGCGAAGTCCCTATTGTTTTTGTAGAAATTATTATTATTATTATTTTTCCGATTGTTCGATCGCATTTTTGACCCCCGAAACATGCACAAAAACTCACCAAACTTGGCAGTCTCATCGGGCATGGCGAAAAATTTGATATTTTAACGTCTAATATGAACAGGAAGTGAGTTATGAATTTTTGAAAGTCCGACTTTTGTCCTTTTTTGCATGTTTACAGGGGTCATTCTTTTGCACCCTGATCCTAAAGGCTTCATCTGATTGCCTTAAAATTCTGTCTGTAGCATCTGAAGACCTGGGACAAACACTGGGGCTAAAATTTTTTGTTTCCGAAATACTATATGACGGGGGCGGGGCTTCAAAGTTTTCACTTAAGATTTCCTTCGCCGCAATGGACAAAATGCTTAATAACTCTCCTGCACATGCTGCTAAATATCCAAAACTTCACATGTACATAAAGAGTCTGTACCTGAAGACATCTATAAGTTTATATTCAGTTATACACCTTGCGCCAATCAATATCATTTTTTACATTTTGACGTACTGCACGGTGCCCTTTTAACGAATGCGATTGAAAATTGGCTAGAAAAGACTCAAGACATTGATCTTACTCTATCCCTATTTTTATGACTTTCCTTCAAAGGGCGTGGCTATTACGGTGCCGCAGAGTCTGATTATTCTCCGTGGCAAAAAAAGTTCCTGCAAAATGATTCAGATGATCCATCTTCTGGAAATCTTTCACATTTGAGGATATTCAGGCCCTGAAGACGGCTGCCAACTTATTTTTGATCGCAGTGGTAGCGCCACCAACTGGTTAAAACAAATACAAATTATTTTCGTTGATGTTTTTCTCCGGGCAGGTGAACAAAATCTACCTTATATTTGCTCGGATGAGTGTTTAGGCCTTGAGCATGTCACAATACGAAAGTCTTTCGCCTTCTTCAGAGTGTCACATGATGGTGTCTTGTGACCCGTCTTTATCAGCTGATGTTCCATGAGGGCGTGACTTACCTGTCACAAGAATGAAGGCAAGTCACGCCCCCCGCTGTCCGTTCACTCCGCCAAAATGCTGCTCCAGGTGGTAGAGAGGATGAAGGCTCCCTTGTCTCTGTTCATGGTTTTTATGCCTCGCTTGCAGATCTCAATGGCCTCTCTGATCCAGCGCTGTTGTTTGTTCTCTTCGGTGCGGATGACCCTGCCCTTCTCCCGGTCCATGATGTGGTTTTCGCTTTTGCAGTGGTCAGTGATTGCTGATTTGTAATGTTCATGTTGTGCTTGTTCTTTTACTGCTCTGATTTTTCATTTTTTTGACAGGTAAGTCACACCCTCATGGAACATCAGCTGACAAAGACGGGTCTCAAGACACCATCATGCGACACTCTGAAGAAGGCGAAAGACTCGCCGAAACATGTCAGGTAAAAAATTAACCTAAAACATAATTGTCTGCTTTTAATGAATCAGTCAAATATCAATAATAAGAAGACAAAATGAACCTAATACAAATAAATGAATGCTTAATAACTCCCCTGCACATGCTCCTAAAAATCCAAACCTTCTGTCATGATACGCGTCGGGCATGACAGCCTTTTGTTATTGTTTTCGTCACCTCCCTGCCATGTGTCTTTTGTTATTGTTTTCGTCACCTCCCTGCCATGTGCTTTGTGTTATTGTTTTCGTTCTCACCAGCCACGCACCTGTTCCCAGTTCACGATCACACACCTGCTCCCCATCTGCTCCCCTGATTACCGGACTATTTATACCTCCCATGCCCTCAACCCAGTGTCGGGTCATTATCCCGTTTGGCTCCCTGTTGCTGCGTCACGGACTGTCACGACCGCTCCTAGATCTCGTTCCTGCTCTGGTTCTCGTTTCCGTCCTCGTTCCGGCCCTTTATCCTTGTCCCAGTTAGTCGCGTCCTGTTTGCCCTTGTTGTTTGTATCCTGCCTCGCTGTTTGTCCTCGTTTGATCCCTTCAATAAATTCCCCTTAACATCATCCATTTCCCTGCCTCCTCGCCTATTGGGTCCACCTCCTCCTTGCCATAAGGCAATCCTGACAGAATGACCCGACCCAGAAAAAAGGACCCAGCGAGGGGCTCGCGGCGGCGTCATGGACACCGCCGCACGGACCCCCCCCACCAACCCGCCGATCAGCTCAGCACCACGTCTGCCACGCTACCCGCTTACCCCGCTTACGAGGACGAGCTCGCAAGTGTCGTCTACATGCTGGACTCCCGCCGCACTGAGCTGAGTGCACAAATGGCCCAGATAGCGGAGCGGGTGGCCTCGATAGCGGCGAAGGGCGCCGCCGAGGCACCATCCCGGGAGACTCTCAAGGAGCTGACAGCCCAGATCGCGGCGCTGAAGGTCCAGACGGTGGAGAGCATGAGGCAGTCTCTCTCGCTGCAGGCCCAGCTGGCTGACAGAAAGCAGGCTGAAAGGGGTCACGCCTCCACGTCAGCTGCCGCAACCCATGTCGCCTCCACGCCAGCTGCAGCAGCCCATGCAGTCTCCCCGCCAGCTGCTGAGCCCTGCCACGGCTCCCCGCCAGCTGCTGAGTCCCTTCCCGGCTCCCCGCCAGCCGCAGCGCCCCTTCCCGGCTGCCCGCCAGCGGCTGAGTCCCTCCCCGGCTCCCCGCCAGCCGCAGCGTCCCTTCCCGGCTGCCCGCCAGCTGCTGAGTCCCTTCCCGGCTCCCCGCCAGCCGCAGCGTCCCTTCCCGGCTGCCCCCCAGCCGCAGCGTCCCATCCCGGCTCCTCGCCAGCTGCTGAACCCTGTTCCGGCTCCCCGGCAGCTGCCGAGCCCCTTCCCGGCTCCCCGCCAGCTGCCGAGCCCCTTCCCGGTTCCCCGCCAGCTGCCGAGCCCCGTCCCGGCGCTCTGCCAGCTGCTGAGCCCCGTCTCGGCTCCCCGCTAGCTGCTGAGCCCCATTCCGGCGCCCCGCCAGCTGCCGAGCCCCTTCCCGGCTCCCCGCCAGCTGCCGAGCCCCGTTCCGGCTCCACGCCAGCGGATGAGTCAAGTGCCGGCTCCCCGCCAGCGGATGAGTCCTGTTCCGGCTCCTCCCCAGCTGTTGAGTCCCGTCCGGACTTCCTGCCAGCTGCTGAACCCCGTTCCGGCTCCCCGCCAGTTGATACGCCCCGTCCCGGCTCACCCCAAGCTGGGGGGGCCCGTTCTGGCCTCCTGAGAGCTGCTGACCCCCCCTCCGGCGCCTCGCCACCGCCACAAGTCCCTGTTCTGGCGGAGCACGTCCTGCGTCCGCCACCAGCCCCTGTTCCGGCGGAGCACGCCCTGCGTCCGCCACAAGTCCCTGTTCCGGCGGAGCACGCCCTGCGTCCGCCACCAGTCCCTGTTCCGGCGGAGCACGCCATGCGTCCGCCACAAGTCCCAGTTCTGGCGGAGCACGTTCGGCGTCCGCCACAAGTCCCTGGTCCGGCGGAGCACGCCCTGCGTCCGCCACCAGTCCCTGTTCCGGCGGAGCATGTCCTGCGTCCGCCACAAGTCCCTGTTCCGGCGGAGCACGTCCTGCGTCCGCCACAAGTCCCTATCCCGGCGGAGCACGCCCGGTGTCCGCCATCAGTCCCTGTTCCGGCGGAGCACGTCCTGCGTCCGCCACAAGTCCCTGTTCCGGCGGAGCACGCCCTGCGTCCGCCACCAGTCCCTGTTCCGGCGGAGCACGCCATGCGTCCGCCACAAGTCCCAGTTCTGGCGGAGCACGTTCGGCGTCCGCCACAAGTCCCTGGTCCGGCGGAGCACGCCCTGCGTCCGCCACCAGTCCCTGTTCCTGCGGAGCACGCCATGCGTCCGCCACAAGTCCCTGTTCTGGCGGAGCACGTTCTGTGTCCGCCACAAGTCCCTGTTCTGGCGGAGCACGTCCTGCGTCCGCCACCAGTCCCTGTTCCGGCGGAGCACTCCATGCGTCCGCCCCAAGTCCCTGTTCCGGCGGAGCACTCCATGCGTCCGCCCCAAGTCCCTGTTCCGGCGGAGCACGCCATGCCTCCGCCACAAGTCCCTGCTCTGGCGGAGCACGTCCTGCGTCCGCCACAAGTCCCTGTTCCGGCGGAGCACGCCATGCGTCCGCCACAAATCCCTGCTTCGGCGGTGCCAGACGGCCCGCCGCCAACCCAATTCCCTGTCCCGGCGGCGCCCGAGGACACGCCATTGCTTCCCGTCACTCCCTCGGCGGTGCTCGACGATCCGCCGTCGCCCCAAGCTCCTTTTTCGGCGGAACTCGACGATTCGCCGGCGCTCCAGTTTCCTGCCTGGGCGGTGGACGACGACCCGCCGTCGCTTCTCGTCTCTGTCACAGCGG
The DNA here is from genome assembly GCF_059441095.1 of Idiotropiscis lumnitzeri. Taxonomy (NCBI): domain Eukaryota; kingdom Metazoa; phylum Chordata; class Actinopteri; order Syngnathiformes; family Syngnathidae; genus Idiotropiscis; species Idiotropiscis lumnitzeri. Next base: position 1,039,305 of record NW_028283585.1, on the reverse strand, counting down.
CTCCCGACGAAGCGCCGCCGCTCCACGTTCCTGTCTCAGCGGGGTTGGAGGACCAGCCGCCGTGCCACGTTCCGGTCTCGGCGGGGTTCGAGGACCAGCCGCCGCTCCACGTTCCTGTCTCGGCGGGGTTCGAGGACCAGCCGCCGCTCCACGTTCCTGTCTCGGCGGGGTTGGAGGACCAGCCGCCGTGCCACGTTCCTGTCTCAGCGGGGTTGGAGGACCAGCCGCCGCCTGCCGCCCTTGCCTCGGCGGCATCCGACGAACCGCCACCACTCCACGTTCCTGTCCCGGCGGGGCTTGACAACCAGCCGCCGCTCCACTTTCCTGTCTCTGCAGGGTTCGAGGACCAGCCGCCATGCCACGTTCCTGTCTCGGCGGGGTTCGACGACCAGCCGCCGCTCCACGTTCCGGTCTCGGCGGGGTTCGAGGACCAGCCGCCGCTCCACGTTCCTGTCTCGGCGGGGTTCGAGGACCAGCCGCCGCTCCACGTTCCTGTCTCGGCGGGGTTCGAGGACCAGCCGCCGCTCCACGTTCCTGTCTCGGCGTGGTTCGACGACCAGCCGCCGCTCCGCGTTCCTGTCCCGGCGGGGTTCGACGACCAGCCGCCGCCGCCGCTCCACGTTCCTGTCTCGGCGGGGTTCGACGACCAGCCGCCGCCGCCGCTCCACGTTCCTGTCTCGGCGGGGTTCGACGACCAGCCGCCGCTCCATGTTCCGGTCTCGGCGGGGTTCGACGACCAGCCGCCGCACCAAGTGCCTGCCTCGACGGCGGTCGACGACCAGCCGCCGCACCAAGTGCCTGCCTCGACGGCGGTCGACGTCCCACCGCCACGTCTCGTCCCGGCTCCGGCGGGGTCCGGCGTTCCACCATGCCTCGTCTCCGTCTCGGCGGCGTCCGACGTCCCGCCATCACTCCAAGTTCCTGCCTCGGCTGCGCCCGCCTCAACGCCGGTCCAAGCTCCGTCCTCTGCAGCACCCAGCGTCCCGCCGCCGCCCCTCGTCTCAGCCCCATCAGCGGACTCAAGGTGGAGTTCGGGTCGTCCCGGACGTCCGCCTGAATGGCCCCATCGGGACGTATTGGTCTGGCCACCCGCACGGCCCCCTGAAGGGCCACGAAAGGACTCGCTGGTCTGGCCCCCCGGGCATCCGCCAGACCGGCCTCGATCACGGGTCGTTGACCCACCTCCCGACCCCTTCCGCCCACCCTTGTTTTTGGGACATGGTTTTTTCGTTTTTGTTATTCTTGGGGACGGCTGGAATCCGTCCCTTGAGGGGGGGTACTGTCATGATACGCGTCGGGCATGACAGCCTTTTGTTATTGTTTTCGTCACCTCCCTGCCATGTGTCTTTTGTTATTGTTTTCGTCACCTCCCTGCCATGTGCTTTGTGTTATTGTTTTCGTTCTCACCAGCCACGCACCTGTTCCCAGTTCACGATCACACACCTGCTCCCCATCTGCTCCCCTGATTACCGGACTATTTATACCTCCCATGCCCTCAACCCAGTGTCGGGTCATTATCCCGTTTGGCTCCCTGTTGCTGCGTCACGGACTGTCACGACCGCTCCTAGATCTCGTTCCTGCTCTGGTTCTCGTTTCCGTCCTCGTTCCGGCCCTTTATCCTTGTCCCAGTTAGTCGCGTCCTGTTTGCCCTTGTTGTTTGTATCCTGCCTCGCTGTTTGTCCTCGTTTGATCCCTTCAATAAATTCCCCTTAACATCATCCATTTCCCTGCCTCCTCGCCTATTGGGTCCACCTCCTCCTTGCCATAAGGCAATCCTGACACCTTCACCTGTAAATAAAACGTCCCGACCTGAAGACATCTTAATGTTATTATTTTGTTATACACACAGTGCCGCCAAGTGGAATCAAAAATTTGTTTTTATTTTAATTTTCACGTACTGCACGGTGCCCTTTTGACGAATCCGACTGAAAATTAGTCAGAATAGACTCAAGACAATGATCTTACTCTCTGCCGAATATTGTGACGTTTTGGCAAAAGGCGTGGCTATTAAGGTGCTGAAAAGTCCGATTGTACTCTGTGGCAACAAAAGCTCCGGCAACATGACTCAGATGATCCTATCTTCTCGAAGTTGTACACATTTGAGGATACTTCAGCCCTGAAGACATCTACCAACTTATTTTACATCGTAGTAGTAGCGCCACCAACTGGTAAAAGCTAATACAAGTTATTTTCTTGGATGTTTTTCTCCGTGCAACTCAACAAGGTCGCCCTCATATATGCTCGGATGACTGTTTCGGCCATGAGGATGTCACAATACGAAATTCGTGATTTTTCGTGAAAAGTTGTGGGAGTGGCATTGCACTGTTCGGCAATAAAACAAAGCTGATTATGAGGTTCTAAATATGAACGACAACTCGTAAAACTTTACACACACATCAGGCCGAGCAAATTTATCAATATTTTATACGTTAGTTGTGCAGCTTTTTTTAAATGGCTCGCCATGGCCCTCGAGAAATGTTAAAAAAAAAGCAGCTCTGGTTGAGTGTTTCACCTCGCTTTTTGTAAATTTTATGGAGTACAGTGAACCCTCGGTTATCGCGGTTAATGGGGACCGAGACCACCCGCGAAAACTGAAAATCCGCGAAGTAGCGGCGCACCTTCAAAAATGCTTAAAAAAAAATACAATATATATAATAAATATATAAATATATATATATATATATATATATATATATATATATATATATATACGGGGGGAGAGAGAGAGAGAGAGTGAAATTCATGTTATAACAAAAAAACCAAATTATTATTAAAACGTATTATTTTTTTATTCCCCAGCCATTCTTTTTGTATTTATTTAATTACTCCGACTTTTACCTGCTGGTACGCCGTCCGGTGTGCCCTGTGAAATGAAAGGTGGCATTCTTTATTTATTTATTCATTTATTCATTCATAACTGACAGCCTCGCGCTCCGCTCGTGCCCGGGCAGAAGAGGTGCTCCAATTCGGCTTAACTGTGACACACGCCCGCCCTCCTCCCCCGGAGCTTCCATTCGGTTAAACTTAGGGGCCGCTTGGCACCGCCGTGCCCGGGGAAGGTGCTCCTCTTCGGCTTACTGTGACGCGAGCATGCCCTCCTCCTCCGGAGCTTCCATTCGGTTAAACTTAGGGGCCGCTTGGAACCGCCCGTGCCCGGGGAAGGGGCTTCTCTTCGGCTTACTGTGACGCGAGCATGCCCTCCTCCTCCGGAGCTTCCATTCGGTTAAACTTAGGGGCCGCTTGGAACCGCCCGTGCCCGGGGAAGGTGCTCCTCTTCGGCTTACTGTGACGCGAACATGCCCTCCTCCTCCGGAGCTTCCATTCGGTTAAACTTAGGGGCCGCTTGGCACCGCCCGTGCCCGGGGAAGATGCTCCTCTACGGCTTAACTGCCACGCACGCCGGCCGGAGCTCTGGTACGGTCCGAACCGCGCGAAACGTCGCCACCGATCGTGTCCGGGGGAACGTGCTCTTCTTCGTCCACTCTCCTCTTCGCCCACGCTCTTCTTCGGCGCACGCCGGCCGTCTAACCGCTCCAGCGCCCCGTCGTGCCGCTTGGCGAAACTACAATGCCCCCGAATATTTTTTAGACCCGCGAAGCACTGAACCCGCGAAAGGTGAACCGCGAAGTAGCGAGGGTTCACTGTATGTATAAGACCAAGACCTACAAAAAAGTCTCTTGGAGCAATGAGCTAGGTTTTACAGGAAGTCGGCCATTTTGAATTTACTTAAAAGGGGGCGGGTCACCACAATGGACTTTGTGTAGAAATTATTATTGGGGCCCGAGCAGCGACCACGGCGAGGTCCCTATTGTTTTTGTCGAAAATATTATTACTTTTATTATTATTATTATTATTATTATTATTATTATTAGGGCCTGAGCAGCGACCGCTGCGAATTCCCTATTGTTTTTGTAGAAATTAGTATTATTATTATTTTTCCGATTGTTCGATCGCATTTTTGACCCCCGAAACATGCACAAAAACTCACCAAACTTGGCAGTCTCATCGGGCATGGCGAAAAATTTTATATTTTTTAACGTCTAATATGAACAGGAAGTGAGTTATGAATTTTTGAAAGTCCGACTTTTGCCCTTTTTTGCATGTTTACAGGGGTCATTCTTTTGCACCCTGATCCTAAAGGCTTCATCTGATTGCCTTAAAGTTCTGTCTGGAGCATCTTAAGACCTGGGACAAACACTGGGGCTAAAATTTTTTGTTTCCGAAATACTATATGACGGGGGCGGGGCTTCAAAGTTTTCACTTAAGATTTCCTTCGCCGCAATGGACAAAATGCTTAATAACTCTCCTGCACATGCTGCTAAAAATCCAAAACTTCACATGTACATAAAGAGTCGGTACCTGAAGACATCTATATGTTTATATTCAGTTATACACCTTGCGCCAATCAATATCAATTTTTACATTTTGACGTACTGCTCGGTGCCCTTTTAACGAATCCGATTGAAAATTGGCTAGAAAAGACTCAAGACATTGATCTTACTCTATCCCTATTTTTACGACTTTCCTTCAAAGGGCGTGGCTATTACGGTGCCGCAGAGTCTGATTATTCTCCGTGGCAACAAAAGTTCCTGCAAAATGATTCAGATGATCCATCTTCTGGAAATCTTTCACATTTGAGGATATTCAGGCCCTGAAGACGGCTGCCAACTTATTTTTGATCGCAGTGGTAGTGCTACCAACTGGTTAAAACAAATACAAATTATTTTCGTTGATGTTTTTCTCCGGGCAGGTGAACAAAATCTACCTTATATTTGCTCGGATGAGTGTTTAGGCCTTGAGCATGTCACAATACGAAAGTCTTTCGCCTTCTTCAGAGTGTCACATGATGCTGTCTTGTGACCCGTCTTTATCAGCTGATGTTCCATGAGGGCGTGACTTACCTGTCACAAGAATGAAGGCAAGTCACGCCCCCCGCTGTCCGTTCACTCCGCCAAGATGCTGGTCCAGGTGGTAGAGAGGATGAAGGCTCCCTTGTCTCTGTTCATGGTTTTTATGCCTCGCTTGCAGATCTCAATGGCCTCTCTGATCCAGCGCTGTTGTTTGTTCTCTTCTGTGCGGATGACCCTGCCCTTCTCCCGGTCCATGATGTGGTTTTCCCTTTTGCAGTGGTCAGTGATTGCTGATTTGTAATGTTCATGTTGTGCTTGTTCTTTTACTGCTCTGATTTTTTCATTGTTTTGACAGGTAAGTCACACCCTCATGGAACATCAGCTCAAGACACCATCATGCGACACTCTGAAGAAGGCGAAAGACTCGCCGAAACATGTCAGGTAAAAAATTAACCTAAAACATAATTGTCTGCTTTTAATGAATCAGTCAAATATCAATAATAAGAAGACAAAATGAACCTAATACAAATAAATGAATGCTTAATAACTCCCCTGCACATGCTCCTAAAAATCCAAACCTTCACCTGTAAATAAAACGTCCCGACCTGAAGACATCTTAATGTTATTATTTTGTTATACACACAGTGCCGCCAAGTGGAATCAAAAATTTGTTTTTATTTTAATTTTCACGTACTGCACGGTGCCCTTTTGACGAATCCGACTGAAAATGAGTCAGAAAAGATTCAAGACAATGATCTTACTCTCTGCCGAATTTTGTGACGTTTTGGCAAAAGGCGTGGCTATTAAGGTGCTGAAAAGTCCGATTGTACTCTGTGGCAACAAAAGCTCCGGCAACATGACTCAGATGATCCTATCTTCTCGAAGTTGTACACATTTGAGGATACTTCAGCCCTGAAGACATCTACCAACTTATTTTACATCGTAGTAGTAGCGCCACCAACTGGTAAAAGCTAATACAAGTTATTTTCTTGGATGTTTTTCTCCGTGCAACTCAACAAGGTCGCCCTCATATATGCTCGGATGACTGTTTCGGCCATGAGGATGTCACAATACGAAATTCGTCCTTTTTCATGAAAAGTTGTGGGAGTGGCATTGCACTGTTCGGCAACAAAACAAAGCTGATTATGAGGTTCTAAATATGAACGACAACTTGTAAAACTTTACACACACATCAGGCCGAGCAAATTTATCAATATTTTATACGTTAGTTGTGCAGCTTTTTTGAAATGGCTCGCCATGGCCCTCGAGAAATGTTAAAAAAAGCAGCTCTGGTTGAGTGTTTCACCTCGCTTTTTGTAAATTTTATGGAGTACAGTGAACCCTCGGTTATCGCGGTTAACGGGGACCGAGACCACCCGCGAAAACTGAAAATCCGCGAAGTAGCGGCGCACCTTCAAAAATGCTTAAAAAAAATAAACAGGTCACTGCTCGGGCCCTAATAATAATAATAATAATAATTTCCACAAAAACAATGGGGACCTCGTAGCGGTCGCTGCTCGGGCCCTAATAATAATTTCTACAAAAACAATAGGGACCTCGCCGCGGTCGCTGCTCGGGCCCCAATAATAATTTCTACACAAAGTCCATTGTGGTGACCCGCCCCCTTTTAAGTAAATTCAAAATGGCCGACTTCCTGTAAAACCTAGCTCATTGCTCCAAGAGTCTTTTTTGTAGGTCTTGGTCTTATACAAACAGTGAACCCTCGCTACTTGGCGGTTCACCTTTCGCGGGTTCAGTGCTTCGCGGGTCTAAAAAATATTCGGGGGCATTGTAGTTTCGCCGAGCGGCACGACGGGGCGCTGGAGCGGTTAGACGGCCGGCGTGCACCAAAGAAGAGCGTGGGCGAAGAGGAGAGTGGACGAAGAAGAGCACGTTCCCCCGGACACGATCGGTGGCGACGTTTCGCGCGGTTCGGACAGTACCAGAGCTCCGGCCGGCGTGCGTGGCAGTTAAGCCGTAGAGGAGCACCTTCCCCGGGCACGGGCGGTGCCAAGCGGCCCCTAAGTTTAACCGATTGGAAGCTCCGGAGGAGGAGGGCATGCTCGCGTGGCAGTTAAGCCGTAGAGGAGCACCTTCCCCGGGCACGGGCGGTGCCAAGCGGCCCCTAAGTTTAACCGAATGGAAGCTCCGGAGGAGGAGGGCATGCTCGCGTCACAGTAAGCCGAAGAGGAGCACCTTCCCCGGGCACGGGCGGTTCCAAGCGGCCCCTAAGTTTAACCGAATGGAAGCTCCGGAGGAGGAGGGCATGCTCGCGTCACAGTAAGCCGAAGAGGAGCACCTTCCCCGGCCACGGGCGGTTCCAAGCGGCCCCTAAGTTTAACCGAATGGAAGCTCCGGAGGAGGAGGGCATGCTCGCGTCACAGTAAGCCGAAGAGGAGCACCTTCCCCGGGCACGGGCGGTGCCAAGCGGCCCCTAAGTTTAACCGAATGGAAGCTCCGGGGGAGGAGGGTGGGCGTGTGTCACAGTTAAGCCGAATTGGAGCACCTCTTCCGCCCGGGCACGAGCGGAGCGCGAAGCTGTCAGTTATGAATGAATAAATGAATAAATAAATAAAGAATGGCACCTTTCATTTCACAGGGCACACCAGACGGCGTACCAGCAGGTAAAAGTCTGAGTAATTAAATAAATACAAAAAGAATGGCTGGGGAATAAAAAAATAATACGTTTTAATAATAATTTGTTTTTTTTGTTATAACATGAATTTCACTCTCTCTCTCTCTCCCCGTATATATATATATATATATTTATTATATATATTGTATTTTTTTTTAAGCATTTTTGAAGGTGCGCCGCTACTTCGCGGATTTTCAGTTTTCGCGGGTGGTCTCGGTCCCCATTAACCGCGATAACCGAGGGTTCACTGTACTCCATAAAATTTACAAAAAGCGAGGTGAAACACTCAACCAGGGCTGCTTTTTTTAACATTTCTCGAGGGCCATGGCGAGCCATTTCAAAATAGCTGCACAACTAACGTATAAAATATTGATAAATTTGCTCTGCCTGATGTGTGTGTAAAGTTTCACGAGTTGTCGTTCATATTTAGAACCTCATAATCAGCGTTGTTTTATTGCCCACAACTTTTCACGAAAAAGGATGAATTTCGTATTGTGACATCCTCATGGCCGAAACAGTCATCCGAGCATATATGAGGGCGACCTTGTTGAGTTGCACGGAGAAAAACATCCAAAAAAATAACTTGTATTAGCTTTTACCAGTTGGTGGCGCTACTACTACGATGAAAAATAAGTTGGTGGATGTCTTCAGGGCTGAAGTATCCTCAAATGTGTACAACTTCGAGAAGATAGTATCATCTGAGTAATGTTGCCGGAGCTTTTGTTGCCACAGAGTACAATCGGACTTTTCAGCACCGTAATAGCCACGCCTTTTGCCAAAACGTCACAAAATTCGGCAGAGAGTAAGTGAGTCTTTTCTGACTAATTTTCAGTCGGATTCGTCAAAAGGGCACCGTGCAGTGCAGTGAAAATTAAAATTAAAAAAAATTTTTGATTCCACTTGGCGGCGCTGTGTGTATAATTTTTTTCAGCATGGGCACAAGAATTCCACCGAACATCGCCAGTTCAATGGGATTTTGGTTAAGTCCGCAAATAATAGTGAACAATATACTTTGGCTGCGCGCTCGAATAATTTTACTCGTATATACTTCAATGAGGGTGTAGTGTGGGTATCGGGATCTTTAACACGCCCTAACACGAAGCTGACTCTCCAACCGCCACAGCCTTTTAATGACGAAATTATAAAATAAACAAAAACACTGTTCAACAACATAAAATAAAATAAAAAATCACATCATACTTACATTTATAAACTTTAATCCTCAAGAACATTATTCTCAGGTTGACCGAAAGACGAGGACACGGGAGCGCCTCGGGCATGTTCTTCTTCCTTGTGTAGGCGAATGACGTTTTAAGGTGCTTGTCCGCCACCTGCTGTGCTGAAATATGTATTAAATAAGAAAAGCAAATTGTTGAATGTTTTTTCCCCAATGAAGACTGAATTGTAAAATACCCGGAAATGGCTTTTCTGTTTTAATGTGCATTTAAAAAAAATTCAGATTGTCCTTTTTTGTTGAGATAATTGTTGAATATTGAAATTGCACATGTAACTGGTAATTTAGTTTTAGATATTATTTGAACCAGTGGAGGGCCATGCATTTCACACCTGGGCCTTCAATGAAGTCCTACTTCGTCCTACTTGAATAAATCCCCCTCATAATACCATAATTTATGACACCACGGGTGGACAAACAATATACAGAAAAGCACTTAGACAGCACTGACCGAGTGTTGGACGATATAGCTTCTCTTGAAAGGTCCGTGTTGAAAATGGCCTCGCAAGTGAATCTTCAATTTCTAAAGATAAAGATGTCTTTTAATTGTCCCATAACGGGGACATTTGCAGTGTTACAGCAGCAAAGATATACATCACACAGTGGCACCGACGTAATGTAGCCGTTAATGTATAACATTGGCAGCAGGCATTCATAAAAAGCATGCAAATATACACAGTATATACGTATATACACAGATCCCCATGTATATACACACTTACAGCCCACAACATATACAAGTGTAAGGAAACACTCCTAATGCCTGTCTATGGTTCAGAGGGGAAATAAATAAAAACGCTGCAATGATAAAAAAAAATACTGAATGATTGAAAATACTGCAATGATAAAAATACTGCAAGAATAAAAGTACTGTACCCAGCCAACATGTCCAACTGGGCCCCAAATGGGGTAAATGCGGGATTCCTGGGTACCAAGTGGGAATGGGCTAGAAGTGGGCAATGGTACAGGGTTCCATGTGGGCGCCATCTGGGATTGGTGGGCATGGGCTTAAACTGGGCAAATGTTGTGGGTGCAATACGGGTTGTGTATGGGCTAAGTGGGCATGGGTTAGAACTGGTAAAGATAAAGATAAAGATGTCCTTTATTAGTCCCACAATGGGGAAATTTGAGGTGTTACAGCAGCAAAGATATAGCTCACACAGAGTCGGCGGCGTAATGTAGCCGTTAATGTATAACATTAGCAGCAGACATTCATAAAAAGCATGCAAATATACACAGTATAAACGTATCTAAGTGTAAGGAAAGACTCCTAATGTCTGTCCATTATACAGAGGGGAAAATGCTGTAATGATAAAAACTACTGAATCTACTACTGAAACCATTTATAGGTCCTATTTGGGTTATGTGTGGGCTAAGTGGGCATGGGTTAGAACTGGTCAACCATGTGAGGGTCTCATATGGGCTGTATATGGGCCAAGTGGGCATGGGTTAGAGCTGGTCAACCATGTCTGGGTCCTATTTGGGTTATGTGTGGGCTAAGTGGGCATGGGTTAGAAGTGGTCACCATTTATCGGTCCTGTTTGGGTTATGTGTGGGATAAGTGGGCATAGGTTAGAGCTGGTCAACCATGTCTGGGTCCTGTTATGGGTTATAGATGAGCTAAGCGGGCATGGGTTTGAAAATTTGTTCTGGAGCCTTTTTGATATTTAATGCATGCTATGCTAATAGTAACCACCCGAAGACTATTCTCAGTAGAACTATTCAATGGATGCCAAAACGATAGAGACATGGCCATGGAGCCTATGCTGCGAGATTGTGAAAGGACTAAAATAAGTGTAGGATTTTTGAGGACCAGAAGTCAGCTTTTATTAGGTTTGACATTGATTTAACTTATGGAACAATGCAAATTATGGTCGGGTTGTTGTTGGACTTTTTCCGCTTTTGACTAATGGACGGGTGTTTTTATTTTCTGGGACTCTTTAGAACAAGCGGCACGGTGGCGGACTGGTTAGCAAGTCCGCATCACAGTACAGAAGTGCAAGGTTCTCCCTGTGCCTGCTAGGGTTTTCGCCGGTTTCCTCCCACTTTCCAAAAACATCCATGATAGGTTGATTGGTCACTGGTCCAAGGTCTGAGTGTGAGAGCGGATGGTTGCTTGTCTCTGTGTGCCCTGCGATTGACTGGCAACCAGTTCAGGGTGTACCCTGTCGACTGCCCGAAGACAGCTGGGATAGGCTCCAGCACTCCCGGGGACCCTTGTGAGGACAAGAAGCAGTACAGAGGATTGATTGATTTATTAAAATTAAATTCATGTATTTATCTATGCTAAATTTAACAAGGCTGGACGTTATATTTTGTGAATTTACATGTACCCCCAACTGTGACTTAATAACCCTTAAGGGACAAGATAACATTTTATAATATACCAGACAGCTAAGATTGTCATCTATGAACTATTTGACAAGGCAGGTCCAGCATTGTCAGCCACATCCAACAGTCAACACAGTTACTTTTTTTTAAATAAACAAAATCAACATTATTAATTAATGTTATTTTATTAATTCTGTATGCTGTGAAAGATCTTTATTCAAAGTATATTTGAAGTTATTTCTACCTTATTGCTTGATTTTTGTAGATTCAATTCGGAGTTGTCAAAATTACAGATTCTTTTGAAGGCAGCATATTCAAACTGTGAGAAAAGGAGCGAATGCAAGCTACGCGGTCTTTGAGGTGCGGCAGAAGAGCTGAAAGCACGGTGAGTCCCGAACGATAATTGAATTAATTAATTAATCTTGGGTAAATGTCTGGCTCTCATTTTTTAGACTTACTTTACAATGTGTTTTGTAATTTTTCAAGGTTGCCTCTGTTGGAAAACTGCTTGGTGCGTTAGCTAAAACACAGTATGCTAAAATGATAAGTGACGAGAACACAGAGGGTATATCAACAACGTACGTACTCGAATTATTTTGGGGAAAACTTAAGTACATTATAATCACCCTTTTAATAATACTGATAAGCGTTGTGTGTTTTATTTATTTTTATGAGGACCTTTACAACGAGCTACATATTGTTAGCATTGGGCCTACGACGCTAAACACAGTGTCCCTCGATCTCTCTCCAAAATTCTCCAAAAGACTTAAGCTTTCACTCAAATTAATACAATCTACTCCACTAGCTCATTTAAGGCTTTTTTGTGATGTGTTTGATTTGGGTAAGTAAAGCAAAACATATTAACTGTTGAATGTTGCCTGTTATTTAAATAATAGAAATTCAAGATGAAAGTTGAACAGATATTGAAATGCTAGATTGGCTCATTCAGAATCATGCCACAATGTGCTTTGTATGTTTTGTGTGTGGGTTTATCAAGCTCTAATTCAATGCAGTGTCCAAAACGAGCGCGCATAATTGTTGGATGAATGTTGGTTAATAGAGTCAGATAATAGTTCCAACAGTTGAACAGATGTTGAAATGCTAGATTGGCTCATTCAGAATCATGCCACAATGTGCTTTGTATGTTTTGTGTTTAGGCTTATCAAGCTCTAATTCAATGCAGTGTTGAGCTGCATTTGAGAGGAACTACGTAAGTAACTAATGTGGAAAAATTGTGACTTCTTTGTGTACTTTTATTTTGAATATTCAAATTTTGTGGGTAAAGGTTAGAGAAAATAAGTTAAAAATGAGAGCTGTACAGGTATTTAAGTTTTTGGTTTGTAAAATACCCGAATGTGGGTTTCAGCCGGTGAGGCAATGATTGGACAGAGCAAAAGCTATGCTCCAAAATAGAAGTGATTACACCTTCACTAGACTAACCTGCAGCTAATTACATAATTATAAAATTAACACTTTAACCTGGCTTCCCCATCACAGATGTATTCTTTTAAATGCAAAGCTTTTTGTTCTAGCTTTTGTTGTTAAATGACATTCATGCCCAAGTGTCTATGCATCCATTGCAGGGATGTTTTCTCAAGTGACGAGTCTGAAGCCTGTGATGACGAAGTACCATCTACACCTCCCCATGGATTGTCACAGAGAAAAAGCTTCCTAACCAAGAGAGGCGCTGCAGAAGGTCCTTGAGTACGTCCAACGTGTTGAGTCTGTGAGTCTACTGCAGGATCTAATGCAGGTATGAAAATGATGAAATTTTAATGTATTATCTTCAAAATTATAAATAATTATTTAATTTTCTTGAAATATAAAATTAGGTACCCTAAACCCAAGTAGGAACCCCAGTCCCAGTACATTCCTGATTCTGGAGCTACAGAGATCAAACCATCCTACTGTATCACTAAATAGCCCCACCTCTAAAACCCTGATTCGGAAGGCCGAGTTGAAAGACTTCAGAGTTCAAGATGGTCAACTGCAACTATGATAAGCCGAATGTGTTCACCCCAAGTCGGAAACTGAGAAAAAGACTCAATTTTCACATGATTTCAGTCCCTTCTATATTTAAAAGAATGTATTGGGGCTCTAAAAATGTGAAATATTTTTACAAGTATTTCTTTTACTACTCATAGGCAGTTTCATAATAATAGTACAATTTGGCATCGTGTATTGTTTTTTGGTTCCATTCAAAATGCACAAGACGTATAGACATATTTTGTTTGTGGATCGCTGCAGCATCACACGAGCGCACAGAGACAAACGTGGCAGCAACTTAAAACAATTAAAATATCGAATCGAAATCGGGAACTGAAAATCAAAAATCGAATCGGGGCTAGAGTGAATCGTTACCTCCCTAATCATAATCATTTTGGTAGAATGTTGGGCTCTTGCCCTTTGAGTGTATATGGCGTTACCGAAGCTGTTCACTTAATCGACAATTCCTTTCCTGTGACGTTTATCATACCCAGTTTAACTGCCAAAATATTTTTAAGTGTGTGATGATTATCTGGATCGAGTGACACCCATGTTATAATGGTTGCAGGTATTGGTGGATTGGACGATAGTGTCAGAACAATGATGGCGTTCATCATGACAAATCCTCTGTCTCTGAAGTACAATCTCTTTGGACATCGTAGCAAGAACAAGCGCCGAGACCTGCCTTTTTCTGATGTTCTATACGGTAATATATATATATATATTTTTTTTTTTTTTAAGGGATTGTGGTGTGAAGACATTTCAGCATGTCCCATAAGGTTTCACAATCATTAAATAGCTTTACTAAGTTGACTTCTTGTCTTTTTTGTTTTAGGAGCACTGAAAAGGAATGGAGCCACAAAGGACATCAACGAGAAGGACACAGGCAACCCTGTCCAAGTGGTTCATGGGAGCTTGTGATCAAGGTGGGAATAGGGCAGTTCGAGCTCGGAGATCTCAAGGCAACTGTCAGGTTTAAAACGTCCTGACGCCATTTTTAGACTGAAGGTGGCATAAATCCAGACCAAACCAGTTAGAGTTTTGTTTTTGACCATTCGCGAATGGGAGAGGAAGTCAGGAGGTGAAGCAGGCGTCTTGCCAGTTCAATCTCGCGCACTCTCTCTCACTCTCTACCACCCGTTCGGTCTTTTATCAGCAACCTAAGCAGACAATGGAGGTCTGTCTGAAATTCTAGCAGGCAGGCAGGAAGCAATCAACCACAGTAGTCAGTCAGGAATTCGAAACTAAAGTGTGTGCGTGTGTTCCAGTTGTGCGCGTGTGTGCTAAAGCAATAATGTGAGTGTCTGTGTGTGTGTGCGCAATTATAACTGATACAAATAGTGTATAAAAACATGATTAGAAATACACAAACTATTTACATATCCTCATCCCATCTCACATTCCCCCGTTTGTGGGTTTAAATCATGTCCTTACGGCTTTAAGACAGATCATCATAATGAAATCATACAACAGTGTGGTCATCCGTGGAGGGGCGAAAACCCTCAGTAGGGACAAAATTCCCCTCCTCCCTTCCGGCGTGGAACGAGATTCTCATGGTATGTTGGTCACTTGGGAATAAAACATAAAAAAAACTTCAATATACCTAGTGAAAAATAACAACTGTCTCCACGCAGAGCTTGTCTCCACGCAGAGCTTGTCTCTGCGGCGACTTGATGGAGGCCCTTGCCTCGTTGTAGGAGGGGACAGCCGTCTTTACCTCCCGGATCTTCGTGTGTGGTGTATGTGTGTGCATGTGTGGGGGCAGGGGCAAAAGGGTCCATGTGTTATTTAGGTTTCAGTGTCCAGTTCGAGTTTGTCATTGTCCAGTTCGAATTCGTCATTCTCAACATCAATCAGGTTGTAATGGTACATTTGGGCAACAAACATGCAGTTAATAATCATCTTTGTCATAAGAATAATGCAACATGAACAGACTACACATAACAAAAATGAAAACCATAATTATCCCGATATATTGTCTTTCAAATTCTTCGTAGTGGTCATAACATCAATAATTGTTTCATTTTATTAAAAATGTAAATGCAGTAATGTTCTCCAATCAAGGCTAAAATTCTTTATGTACGTCATTAATTTCCAAACAATATCTAATCTTTTTGTTCTGTGGCTTCAACATTCGTATCTGTGGCTGGTTGTGCGGTTCCGATGTGCGTGTGGTCCGATATTGTGACTCAGGTGGGCTCCTGTTCGAGGGATTCGCGTTGCTCGGCCTTTAGCTGGAAACCGGAGAAGCTTGTACTGCAACTGGTGGATCCAGCTGCCACGCCCCGCGACCTTTGCTGCCGTCGGGGTCACTGCAATCATCTGGCGAGGGCCATCTCAGCATTCACTTGTCCCAACGAAGTCGTTTCAGCACCTTGAAGAAGAGTTGGTCTCCCACACGGACGTGATTTCTCTGTGGATCAGAACACACTGACCAGTAATTGCGTCTTTTTTTTTTTTTTTTTTTTTTTGGTCAAAACATGTTTCCCATGTGGACTGGGACTGATGTGCCAGTCGCTGGTGGTTCTGATGAACCTGAGAGTCGATAGGGGATAGTGTCCTAACTTCGGCTGGCACTATCCTCATTGCTGTGATTGAAACACAGTCTGGTCATTGTCTCCTTTTTTTCCCTCATTGTCTTGATAAGTCTGCCCTTAACAGTCCCATTAGTGCGTTCCACAAGTCCTGCAGACTGTATGCACAATGACGCTTTGAGTCAATTTTGCAACAACTGTCCCACTTGTTACAACATCATTCACAAATGCATAATTTTCACTTCAAATCACTTCTTGAAATTCCAAATGTCAGGATAATTTGTGTTAGGTTGAAGATGTATTTTATCCCATATTTTACTCTATTAGTATTGCAAAAGAATTGTTCCACAGCGTGACCCATGTTTGACCATATGGATGAGAAGACTTCACAGAGAAGCGGATGCCTGAAGACTGGATCAACGTCTGCAACATCAAAGGAGGTGTGCTGAGACACACCTCTGAAACAAAAGGACTGAGACTTTAGTACCAGAGCACTAAAAGGGCATATCTGCCTTTTCAATCAGTGGATGACTGCCATTGATGTCTGTCTTTCCTCTTGTGTCTGAGATGTTTACATGTTCCTGCTGGTGCTCCCCCCTTCATCCCTTAGTGCAAATACATTGTATTGTTAGGGACTTCCCTAATAAAATAGAGGGCTCGGCGGAGTGTGCTCCAGAACGAATTTGGAGATGTAACTGAGCACACCTCCGTTCGTTCTCCTCGCGAGTAAAAGATCAACTCTTGTCTTCCTTCCATTCATTTAGCCTATGTTCAGTGAATGCTTAGGTGATTGAACCTGACAATTTGATTACACAACACTTTTTCCAACTGTTTTAGCATCAACATATGTTGTCGGAAACAACTTAATCCATTTTGAAAACATATGCATTACAACCAAACAATATTGCATCTCAAACAAATAACACTGTCTAAAAAAAAGTTTTTTGTTGAAAAGTCTGTATGTGGGAACAATTTCATATCATACTACCCCTCTCTTGACACATGGTTATGCTCGTGTGTCACTCTTATTACTTTTCCAATCAATGAATTAGGCAGCCAGGATTTGCCATCTGCCAATTTGCTGATCCTGTCCTCAGCAATGTTTGCACCTTTGTTCTCCCAATGTGTGCGTTCAATTACTGGTACCTTTTTCCCTGGCGTGGGATCAAATTGTCAAGTTGATTTTCTGCGTGTGGGGGTGTGTTCATTTTCCCTTTTAGCTGCGCTGTGTCGATATAAAGGCGAGGCAGTTTCCAATTGTAATTGTGTCATTTTCTGTTAAGTGAATTTTGCGTTCACAAATAACTATTTTAGACGTGCTTTATGCACAACTTTTCTTTTCCTGTTGTGGTTTTTAAAGCCCAATGTCGACAGAACGCATGAACATTTATCTTGATTGTCAGTCCACATTGTAACCATACAACTCATACAAGATGGGAAACCCCAAATTTTAATTAGCTCACACCCGCCTACGCTCTTCCTGCTTATCCTAACAATCTCTTATCCGTTGGTATCACAATGTTAGTACTCCCATCGCATAAAAGTCAGTTTGATTTCAGGCTGCGACCTTGGTTCTCAAACACTTTTACTTCTTATCAGTCTGGAATGCCCACCTGGTCTGTGTTACAAGTCTGAGTTCCTCCAGTCGGGAGGAAGGTCAAGTCGCGGTTTGGTGATAATTTGGACGGCTCCACAGTCGTGTGGCGCCTCCTAGATGATGCGGGGAAAAAATGACGCTGGGCTGAAATGCACCGCAACTTATCAGTATAATGTGTCCCTGTGACAATTAGGCCGGCGTGCAATGTGAATGTGGTGGGAAAAGAATGTAATTTTTTGATTCCTTAAAGCAGCAGTGAAAGCTCTTAATCACACTCTAAGTGGTTCTCTGCCACGAAATCCAAATTGTTGTGACTAAATATGCAAATGAATTCATTTTGCCCTGGTTCCTGCAGTAACCCAGGCTAATGAAGTCATTTTTTGCAGTCACTGTTTTGCTCAAATGGCTTATAATAATTTGGTAGTGCGTTAAGATACTTTGTCGATACAATCTTGTAGTGTATCTTCACAAGTTCCAACATACACAACCCATTCCATGGCCATGACGATACTGTTTTAAAGATTACCAAGGCTTGTTGGACCTTTCTCTGCCACATAAATTACAGCCCTGAGAGGCACTGGGCCTCAACTTTATCTATGAAGGGTCAGGGATTTAATGGGGGTCACCGAGGCGTCCCAAGGAAAGTTTTTACAGAAAAGTGGTCTGGCAATATCTTTTCTCTTTCTTATCACTGACAATGCGCCCCTTTAAAGTTTTGACGTTTGTTTGAATTCGCCCGTGCTTATTAATTCTATTGAAGTCCAATTTTGTCAGTGTATCACGGCCTAATGAGTAAAACGCATGTTGATGTAGAACTCCTTCTACACACACTTTTATGTTTGACTTTTTACGTCACGTGATCCTCCATTGCTACCACAACTCGTCCTGAAAAGTTAATGTTTTGTAACAAGACTTACTGCTTCCTCCTTTCTTTCTTTTCTTTTTCCTTCCTTCTGCCCAACACGTTCATGCTTTCTGTGCATAATTTAGAATTTTCTTTTCCATTTTACAAGTTGGCCAATTTAAATTAGGTTGTTTTATTTGAAAAGCCTGTAATTCTCTTTTTTTTTCCCCTTTTCACCTAATCACAAATTTCTTATCACAAAAATGAACATGTTAATTCTATTTTATTTCCTATTTTTCCAATCTTGTGACTCATTTCACTTCAACCAGTTCTACCTTAAAGTGGACAAGTACACATCAATGTTTTTTGTAGTTTCTATTTTCTTCTCTGCTTTAATGAAAATTATAGCCCTTCTAGCCAAATTTTTCCTATGTCATTTCTATCTCTGCATTTCATTCCATTTCTGGCCTACCTTAATACTAAAACAAAAATGCTCTTTCAAAAATTAAAACTATCTAAAACTAGTGATGGCAAAATGAAGCCCCATAAAGCAGCCAAGCCCTGCAGGGAAATACTTCACACACGAATGGGCTTCGAGATGCTTCATTTTTCTTGACTACGCCATCCCATGGACAGAAAAATGTATAACATGCTTGGTGCATGCAATAAAATGGTGAGCTGTAAATCATGCTCTGCCCACCAAACAATATGTATTTGAAGAGTGATTTTAATTGTTCTGTTTTACTTTGTCTTCTAACTTCTCCAATATTCAGACAGCTCCGCCGAGACCAACGTTTCACCCCCACACTGATATAAAATGGACCCAACCGTTTGGGTCTCTTTCCAAATTTGGTACCAAAGCCTCCCCCACAGTGCGGCAGCTATCTTGAATTGGCCCGTTCCCAGAAAGTTTTACTTCATTCAGTGTCATTCAGTATTATTCAAAATCTTTCAGTGTCATTCCAAATCATTCAATGTCATTCACAATCTTTCCACATCCTTCCACCTTCCATCGTTCAGTGTCATTCCACATTCTCTTTCATATATAACATAACATAACAATAACATAATCCTGGGTCAGCAGACACCTAATTAATGTGTTAATACATGATACATTTTTCTATAAGCAACCCTTATGATTGTAACGTATTTTTAATTCTTTCTAGGCGGGAACTGTCCGAACAAAAAATTCATGCAATTTGTAATTAGACACTTTGTCATACAAAAAGTCACTCAGGGCAAGAGAAAAAAAATTGTCACTTGCCCAAGTTGGGCAAGTAATTTGGCCACTCGGGCAAGGCAAATTTTAGTGGCACTTGCCCTATGGGCAAGCAGTTTTTAAAGTTAACTTCGAACCCTGTGATGGTGTCTTGTGACCTGTCTTTATCAGCTGATGTTCCATGAAGGCGTGCCTTACCTGTCACAAGAATGAAGGCAAGTCACGCCCCCCGCTGTCCATTCACTCCGCCAAGACGCTGCTCCAGGTGGTAGAGAGGATGAAGGCTCCCTTGTCTCTGTTCATGGTTTTTATGCCTCGCTTGCAGATCTCAATGGCCTCTCTGATCCAGCGCTGTAGTTTGTTCTCTTCTGTGCGGATGACCCTGCCCTTCTCCCGGTCCATGATGTGGTTTTCCCTTTTGCAGTGGTCAGTGATTGCTGATTTGTAATGTTCATGTTGTGCTTGTTCTTTTACTGCTCTGATTTTTTAATTTTTTTGACAGGTAAGTCACACCCTCATGGAACATCAGCTGATAAAGACTGGTCTCAAGACACCATCATGCGACACTCTGAAGAAGGCGAAAGACTCGCCGAAACATGTCAGGTAAAAAATTAACCTAAAACATAAATGTCTGCTTTTAATGAATCAGTCAAATATCAATAATAAGAAGACAAAATGAACCTAATACAAATAAATGAATGCTTAATAACTCCCCTGCACATGCTCCTAAAAATCCAAACCTTCACCTGTAAATAAAACGTCCCGACCTGAAGACATCTTAATGTTATTATTTTGTTTTACACACAGCGCCGCCAAGTGGAATCAAAAATTTGTTTTTATTTTAATTTTCACGTACTGCACGGTGCCCTTCTGACGAATCCGACTGAAAATTAGTCAGAAAAGACTCAAGACAATGATCTTACTCTCTGCCGAATTTTGTGACGTTTTGGCAAAAGGCGTGGCTATTACGGTGCTGAAAAGTCCGATTGTACTTTGTGACAACAAAAGCTCCGGCAACATGACTCAGATGATCCTATCTTCTCGAAGTTGTACACATTTGAGGATACTTCAGCCCTGAAGACTTCTACCAACTTATTTTTCATCGTAGTAGTAGCGCCACCAACTGGTAAAAGCTAATACAAGTTATTTTCTTGGATGTTTTTCTCCGTGCAACTCAACAAGGTCGCCCTCATATATGCTCGGATTACTGTTTCGGCCATGAGGATGTCACAATACGAAATTCGTCCTTTTTCGTGAAAGGTTGTGGGAGTGGCATTGCACTGTTCGGCAATAAAACAACGCTGATTATGAGGTTGTAAATATGAACGACAACTCGTGAAACTTTACACACACATCAGGCCGAGCAAATTTATAAATATATATATATATATATATATATATATATATATATATATATATATATACGGGGAGAGAGAGAGTGAAATTCATGTTACAACAAAAAAAAACAAATTATTATTAAAACATATTATTTTTTAATTCCCCAGCCATTCTTTTTGTATTTATTTAATTACTCCGACTTTTACCTGCTGGTACGCCGTCCGGTGTGCCCTGTGAAATGAAAGGTGGCATTCTTTATTTATTTATTCATTTATTCATTCATAACTGACAGCCTCGCGCTCCGCTCGTGCCCGGGCGGAAGAGGTGCTCCAATTCGGCTTAACTGTGACACACGCCCGCCCTCCTCCCCCGGAACTTCCATTCGGTTAAACTTAGGGGCCGCTTGGCACCGCCCGTGCCCGGGGAAGGTGCTCCTCTTCGGCTTACTGTGACGCGAGCATACCCTCCTCCTCCGGAGCTTCCATTCAGTTAAACTTAGGGGCCGCTTGAAACCGCCCGTGCCCGGGGAAGGTGCTCCTCTTCGGCTTACTGTGACGCGAGCATCCCCTCCTCCTCCGGAGCTTCCATTCGGTTAAACTTAGGGGCCGCTTGGAACCGCCCGTGCCCGTGGAAGGTGCTCCTCTTCGGCTTACTGTGACGCGAGCATGCCCTCCTCCTCCGGAGCTTCCATTCGGTTAACCTTAGGGGCCGCTTGGAACCGCCCGTGCCCGGGGAAGGTGCTCCTCTTCGGCTTACTGTGACGCGAGCATGCCCTCCTCCTCCGGAGCTTCCATTCGGTTAAACTTAGGGGCCGCTTGGCACCGCCCGTGCCCGGGGAAGGTGTTCCTCTACGGCTTAACTGCCACGCACGCCGGCCGGAGCTCTGGTACGGTTCAAACCGCGCGAAACGTCGCCACCGATCGTGTCCGGGGGAACGTGCTCTTCTTCGTCCACTCTCCTCTTCGCCCACGCTCTTCTTCGGCGCACGCCGGCCGTCTAACTGCTCCAGCGCCCCGTCGTGCCGCTCGGCGAAACTACAATGCCCCCGAATATTTTTTAGACCCGCGAAGCACTGAACCCGCGAAAGGTGAACCGCGAAGTAGCGAGGGTTCACTGTATGTATAAGACCAAGACCTACAAAAAAGTCTCTTGGAGCAATGAGCTAGGTTTTACAGGAAGTCGGCCATTTTTAATTTACTTAAAAGGGGGCGGGTCACCACAATGGACTTTGTGTAGAAATTATTATTGGGGCCCGAGCAGCGACGGCGGCGAGGTCCCTATTGTTTTTGAAGAAATTATTATTAGGGCCCGAGCAGCGACCGCTACGAGGTCCCCATTGTTTTTGTGGAAATTATTATTATTTTTATTATTATTATTAGGGCCCGAGCAGTGACCGCTGCGAGGTCCCTATTGTTTTTCTAGAAATTGTTATTAGGGCCCGAGCTGCGACGGCTGCGAGGTCCCTATTGTTTTTGTAGAAAATATTATTACTTTTATTATTAATAATATTATTATTATTATTATTATTAGGGCCTGAGCAGCGACCGCTGCGAAGTCCCTATTGTTTTTGTAGAAATTATTATTATTATTATTTTTCTGATTGTTCGATCGCATTTTTGACCCCCGAAAAATGCACAAAAACTCACCAAACTTGGCAGTCTCATCGGGCATGGCGAAAAATTTGATATTTTAACGTCTAATATGAACAGGAAGTGAGTTATGAATTTTTGAAAGTCCGACTTTTGCCCTTTTTTGCATGTTTACAGGGGTCATTCTTTTGCACCCTGATCCTAAAGGCTTCATCTGATTGCCTTAAAATTCTGTCTGTAGCATCTGAAGACCTGGGACAAACACTGGGGCTAAAATTTTTTGTTTCCGAAATACTATATGACAGGGGCGGGGCTTCAAAGTTTTCACTTAAGATTTCTTTCGCCGCAATGGACAAAATGCTTAATAACTCTCCTGCACATGCTGCTAAAAATCCAAAACTTCACATGTACATAAAGAGTCTGTACCTGAAGACATCTATATGTTTATATTCAGTTATACACCTTGCGCCAATCAATATCATTTTTTACATTTTGACGTACTGCACGGTGCCCTTTTAACGAATCTGATTGAAAATTGGCTAGAAAAGACTCAAGACATTGATCTTACTCTATCCCTATTTTTGTGACTTTCCTTCGAAGGGCGTGGCTATTACGGTGCCGCAGAGTCTGATTATTCTCCGTGGCAACAAAAGTTCCTGCAAAATGATTCAGATGATCCATCTTCTCGAAATTTTTCACATTTGAGGATATTCAGGCCCTGAAGACGGCTGCCAACTTATTTTTGATCGCAGTGGTAGCGCCACCAACTGGTTAAAACAAATACAAATTATTTTTGTTGATGTTTTTCTCCGGGCAGGTTAACAAAATCTACCTTATATTTGCTCGGATGAGTGTTTAGGCCTTGAGCATGTCACAATACAAAAGTCTTTCGCCTTCTTCAGAGTGTCACATGATGGTGTCTTGTGACCCGTCTTTATCAGCTGATGTTCCATGAGGGCGTGACTTACCTGTCACAAGAATGAAGGCAAGTCACGCCCCCCGCTGTCCGTTCACTCCGCCAAGATGCTGGTCCAGGTGGTAGAGAGGATGAAGGCTCCCTTGTCTCTGTTCATGGTTTTTATGCCTCGCTTGCAGATCTCAATGGCCTCTCTGATCCAGCGCTGTTGTTTGTTCTCTTCTGTGCGGATGACCCTGCCCTTCTCCCGGTCCATGATGTGGTTTTCCCTTTTGCAGTGGTCAGTGATTGCTGATTTGTAATGTTCATGTTGTGCTTGTTCTTTTACTGCTCTGATTTTTTTCATTTTTTTGACAGGTAAGCCACACCCTCATGGAACATCAGCTCAAGACACCATCATGCGACACTCTGAAGAAGGCGAAAGACTCGCCGAAACATGTCAGGTAAAAAATTATCCTAAAACATAATTGTCTGCTTTTAATGAATCAGTCAAATATCAATAATAAGAAGACAAAATGAACCTAATACAAATAAATGAATGCTTAATAACTCCCCTGCACATGCTCCTAAAAATCCAAACCTTCACCTGTAAATAAAACGTCCCGACCTGAAGACATCTTAATGTTATTATTTTGTTATACACACAGTGCCGCCAAGTGGAATCAAAAAATTTTTTTTATTTTAATTTTCACGTACTGCACGGTGCCCTTTTGACGAATCCGACTGAAAATTAGTCAGAAAAGAGTCTAGACAATGATCTTACTCTCTGCCGAATTTTGTGACGTTTTGGCAAAAGGCGTGGCTATTACGGTGCTGAAAAGTCCGATTGTACTCTGTGGCAACAAAAGCTCCAGCAACATGACTCAGATGATCCTATCTTCTCGAAGTTGCACACATTTGAGGATACTTAAGCCCTGAAGACATCTACCAACTTATTTTTCATCGTAGTAGTAGCGCCACCAACTGCTAATAGCTAATACAAGTTATTTTCTTGGATGTTTTTCTCCGTGCAACTCAACAAGGTCGCCCTCATATATGCTCGGATGACTGTTTCGGGCCATGAGGATGTCATAATACGAAATTTGTCCTTTTTCATGAAAAGTTGTGGGAGTGGCATTGCACTGTTCGGCAATAAAACAACGCTGATTATGAGGTTCTAAATATGAACAACAACTCGTGAAACTTTACACACACATCAGGCCGAGCAAATTTATCAATATTTTATACGTGAGTTGTGCAGCTTTTTTGAAATGGCTCACCATGGCCCTCGAGAAATGTTCAAAAAAAGCAGCCCTGGTTGAGTGTTTCACCTCGCTTTTTGTAAATTTTATGGAGTACAGTGAACCCTCGGTTATCGCGGTTAATGGGGACCGAGACCACCCGCGAAAACTGAAAATCCGCGAAGTAGCGGCGCACCTTCAAAAATGCTTAAAAAAAATATACAATATATATAATAAATATATATATATATATATATATATATATATATATATATATATATATATATATATACGGGGGGAGAGAGAGAGAGAGAGAGTGAAATTCATGTTATAACAAAAAAAACAAATTATTATTAAAACGTATTATTTTTTTATTCCCCAACCATTCTTTTTGTATTTATTTAATTACTCCGACTTTTACCTGCTGGTACGCCGTCCGGTGTGCCCTGTGAAATGAAAGGTGGCATTCTTTATTTATTTATTCATTTATTCATTCATAACTGACAGCCTCGCGCTCCGCTCGTGCCCGGGCAGAAGAGGTGCTCCAATTCGGCTTAACTGTGACACACGCCCGCCCTCCTCCCCCGGAGCTTCCATTCGGTTAAACTTAGGGGCCGCTTGGCACCGCCCGTGCCCGGGGAAGGTGCTCCTCTTCGGCTTACTGTGACGCGAGCATGCCCTCCTCCTCCGGAGCTTCCATTCGGTTAAACTTAGGGGCCGCTTGGAACCGCCCGTGCCCGGGGAAGGTGCTCCTCTTCGGCTTACTGTGACGCGAGCATGCCCTCCTCCTCCGGAGCTTCCATTCGGTTAAACTCAGGGGCCGCTTGGAACCGCCCGTGCCCGGGGAAGGTGCTCCTCTACGGCTTAACTGCCACGCACGCCGGCCGGTGCTCTGGTACGGTCCGAACCGCGCGAAACGTCGCCACCGATCGTGTCCGGGTGAACGTGCTCTTCTTCGTCCACTCTCCTCTTTGCCCACGCTCTTCTTCGGCGCCCGCCGGCCGTCTAACCGCTCCAGCGCCCCGTCGTGCCGCTCGGCGAAACTACAATGCCCCCGAATATTTTTTAGACCCGCGAAGCACTGAACCCGCGAAAGGTGAACCTCGAAGTAGCTAGGGTTCACTGTATGTATAAGACCAAGACCTACAAAAAAGTCTCTTGGAGCAATGAGCTAGGTTTTACAGGAAGTCGGCCATTTTGAATTTACTTAAAAGGGGGCGGGTCTCCACAATGGACTTTGTGTAGAAATTATTATTGGGGCCCGAGCAGCGACCGCGTCGAGGTCCCTATTGTTTTTGTAGAAATTATTATTACTTTTATTATTATTATTATTATTATTATTAGGGCCTGAGCAGCGACCGCTGCGAAGTCCCTATTGTTTTTGTAGAAATTATTATTATTATTATTTTTCCGATTGTTCGATCGCATTTTTGACCCCCGAAACATGCACAAAAACTCACCAAACTTGGCAGTCTCATCGGGCATGGCGAAAAATTTTATATTTTTTAACGTCTAATATGAACAGGAAGTGAGTTATGAATTTTTGAAAGTCCGACTTTTGCCCTTTTTTGCATGTTTACAGGGGTCATTCTTTTGCACCCTGATCCTAAAGGCTTCATCTGATTGCCTTAAAGTTCTGTCTGGAGCATCTTAAGACCTGGGACAAACACTGGGGCTAAAATTTTTTGTTTCCGAAATACTATATGACGGGGGCGGGGCTTCAAAGTTTTCACTTAAGATTTCCTTCGCCGCAATGGACAAAATGCTTAATAACTCTCCTGCACGTGCTGCTAAAAATCCAAAACTTCACATGTACATAAAGAGTCGGTACCTGAAGACATCTATATGTTTATATTCAGTTATACACCTTGCGCCAATCAATATAAATTTTTACATTTTGACGTACTGCACGGTGCCCTTTTAACGAATCCGATTGAAAATTGGCTAGAAAAGACTCAAGACATTGATCTTACTCTATCCCTATTTTTATGACTTTCCTTCAAAGGGCGTGGCTATTACGGTGCCGCAGAGTCTGATTATTCTCCGTGGCAACAAAAGTTCCTGCAAAATGATTCAGATGATCCATCTTCTGGAAATCTTTCACATTTGAGGATATTCAGGCCCTGAAGACGGCTGCCAACTTATTTTTGATCGCAGTGGTAGCGCCACCAACTGGTTAAAACAAATACAAATTATTTTCGTTGATGTTTTTCTCCGGGCAGGTTAACAAAATCTACCTTATATTTGCTCGGATGAGTGTTTAGGCCTTGAGGATGTCACAATACGAAAGTCTTTCGCCTTCTTCAGAGTGTCACATGATGGTGTCTTGTGACCCGTCTTTATCAGCTGATGTTCCATGAGGGCGTGACTTACCTGTCACAAGAATGAAGGCAAGTCACGCCCCCCGCTGTCCGTTCACTCCGCCAAGATGCTGGTCCAGGTGGTAGAGAGGATGAAGGCTCCCTTGTCTCTGTTCATGGTTTTTATGCCTCGCTTGCAGATCTCAATGGCCTCTCTGATCCAGCGCTGTTGTTTGTTCTCTTCTGTGCGGATGACCCTGCCCTTCTCCCGGTCCATGATGTGGTTTTCCCTTTTGCAGTGGTCAGTGATTGCTGATTTGTAATGTTCATGTTGTGCTTGTTCTTTTACTGCTCTGATTTTTTCATTTTTTTGACAGGTAAGTCACACCCTCATGGAACATCAGCTGATAAAGACGGGTCTCAAGACACCATCATGCGACACTCTGAAGAAGGCAAAAGACTCGCCGAAACATGTCAGGTAAAAAATTAACCTAAAACATAATTGTCTGCTTTTAATGAATCAGTCAAATATCAATAATAAGAAGACAAAATGAACCTAATACAAATAAATGAATGCTTAATAACTCCCCTGCACATGCTCCTAAAAATCCAAACCTTCACCTGTAAATAAAACGTCCCGACCTGAAGACATCTTAATGTTATTATTTTGTTATACACACAGCGCCGCCAAGTGGAATCAAAAATTTGTTTTTATTTTAATTTTCACGTACTGCACGGTGCCCTTTTGACGAATCCGACTGAAAATTAGTCAGAAAAGACTCAAGACAATGATCTTACTCTCTGCCGAATTTTGTGAAGTTTTGGCAAAAGGCGTGGCTATTACGGTGCTGAAAAGTCCGATTGTACTCTGTGGCAACAAAAGCTCCGGCAACATGACTCAGATGATCCTATCTTCTCGAAGTTGTACACATTTGAGGATACTTCAGCCCTGAAGACATCTACCGACTTATTTTTCATCGTAGTAGTAGCGCCACCAACTGGTAAAAGCTAATACAAGTTATTTTCTTGGATGTTTTTCTCCGTGCAACTCAACAAGGTCGCCCTCATATATGCTCGGATGACTGTTTCGGCCATGAGGATGTCACAATACGAAATTCGTGATTTTTCGTGAAAAGTTGTGGGAGTGGCATTGCACTGTTCGGCAATAAAACAAAGCTGATTATGAGGTTCTAAATATGAACGACATCTCGTAAAACTTTACACACACATCAGGCCGAGCAAATTTATCAATATTTTATACGTTAGTTGTGCAGCTTTTTTGAAATGGCTCGCCATGGCCCTCGAGAAATGTTCAAAAAAGCAGCCCTGATTGAGTGTTTCACCTCGCTTTTTGTAAATTTTATGGAGTACAGTGAACCCTCGGTTATCGCGGTTAATGGGGACCGAGACCACCCGCGAAAACTGAAAATCCGCGAAGTAGCGGCGCACCTTCAAAAATGCTTAAAAAAAATATACAATATATATAATAAATATATATATATATATATATATATATATATATATATATATATACGGGGAGAGAGAGAGTGAAATTCATTTTATAACAAAAAAACCAAATTATTATTAAAACGTATTATTTTTTTATTCCCCAGCCATTCTTTTTGTATTTATTTAATTACTCCGACTTTTACCTGCTGGTACGCCGTCCGGTGTGCCCTGTGAAATGAAAGGTGGCATTCTTTATTTATTTATTCATTTATTCATTCATAACTGACAGCCTCGCGCTCCGCTCGTGCCCGGGCGGAAGAGGTGCTCCAATTCGGCTTAACTGTGACACACGCCCGCCCTCCTCCCCCGGAACTTCCATTCGGTTAAACTTAGGGGCCGCTTGGCACCGCCCGTGCCCGGGGAAGGTGCTCCTCTTCGGCTTACTGTGACGCGAGCATGCCCTCCTCCTCCGGAGCTTCCATTCAGTTAAACTTAGGGGCCGCTTGGAACCGCCCGTGCCCGGGGAAGGTGCTCCTCTTCGGCTTACTGTGACGCGAGCATGCCCTCCTCCTCCGGAGCTTCCATTCGGTTAAACTTAGGGGCCGCTTGGAACCGCCCGTGCCCGGGGAAGGTGCTCCTCTTCGGCTTACTGTGACGCGAGCATGCCCTCCTCCTCCGGAGCTTCCATTCGGTTAAACTTAGGGGCTGCTTGGCACCGCCCGTGCCCGGGGAAGGTGCTCCTCTACGGCTTAACTGCCACGCACGCCGGCCGGAGCTCTGGTACGGTCCGAACCGCGCGAAACGTCGCCACCGATCGTGTCCGGGAGAACGTGCTCTTCTTCGTCCACTCTCCTCTTCGCCCACGCTCTTCTTCGGCGCACGCCGGCCGTCTAACCGCTCCAGCGCCCCGTCGTGCCGCTCGGCGAAACTACAATGCCCCCGAATATTTTTTAGACCCGCGAAGCACTGAACCCGCGAAAGGTGAACCGCGAAGTAGCGAGGGTTCACTGTATGTATAAGACCAAGACCTACAAAAAAGTCTCTTGGAGCAATGAGCTAGGTTTTACAGGAAGTCGGCCATTTTGAATTTACTTAAAAGGGGGCGGGTCACCACAATGGACTTTGTGTAGAAATTATTATTGGGGCCCGAGCAGTGACGGCGGCGAGGTCCCTATTGTTTTTGTAGAAATTATTATTAGGGCCTGAGCAGCGACCGCTACGAGGTCCCCATTGTTTTTGTGGAAATTATTATTATTTTTATTATTATTATTATTAGGGCCCGAGCAGTGACCGCTGCGAGGTCCCTATTGTTTTTCTAGAAATTGTTATTAGGGCCCGAGCTGCGACGGCTGCGAGGTCCCTATTGTTTTTGTAGAAAATATTATTACTTTTATTATTATTAATATTATTATTATTATTATTAGGGCCTGAGCAGCGACCGCTGCGAAGTCCCTATTGTTTTTGTAGAAATTATTATTATTATTATTTTTCCGATTGTTCGATCGCATTTTTGACCCCCGAAACATGCACAAAAACTCACAAAACTTGGCAGTCTCATCGGGAATGGCGAAAAATTTGATATTTTAACGTCTAATATGAACAGGAAGTGAGTTATGAATTTTTGAAAGTCCGACTTTTGCCCTTTTTTGCATGTTTACAGGGGTCATTCTTTTGCACCCTGATCCTAAAGGCTTCATCTGATTGCCTTAAAATTCTGTCTGTAGCATCTGAAGACCTGGGACAAACACTGGGGCTAAAATTTTTTGTTTCCGAAATACTATATGACGGGGGCGGGGCTTCAAAGTTTTCACTTAAGATTTCCTTCGCCGCAATGGACAAAATGCTTAATAACTCTCCTGCACATGCTGCTAAAAATCCAAAACTTCACATGTACATAAAAAGTCTGTACCTGAAGACATCTATATGTTTATATTCAGTTATACACCTTGCGCCAATCAATATCATTTTTTACATTTTGACGTACTGCACGGTGCCCTTTTAACGAATCTGATTGAAAATTGGCTAGAAAAGACTCAAGACATTGATCTTACTCTATCCCTATTTTTGTGACTTTCCTTCGAAGGGCGTGGCTATTACGGTGCCGCAGAGTCTGATTATTCTCCGTGGCAACAAAAGTTCCTGCAAAATGATTCAGATGATCCATCTTCTCGAAATTTTTCACATTTGAGGATATTCAGGCCCTGAAGACGGCTGCCAACTTATTTTTGATCGCAGTGGTAGCGCCACCAACTGGTTAAAACAAATACAAATTATTTTCGTTGATGTTTTTCTCCGGGCAGGTGAACAAAATCTACCTTATATTTGCAAATTAAAGACTTTCCAGGCTTCAGGATGCCTTTTTACACTATATAAAGGTGGAAATTTACATTGGAAACGTTTGGTTTAGCTGTTATAAAAGTTTGGTTTTTTAGTGCTGTAAATGCATTTTCAGCTCGCGCTGTACACATTTGCTATGAGAGGCATTATCTCATAAGGGAAATATTGGACAATCAAATTAATGACTGCCCAGGCTTCAGGATGTCTTTTTACACTATATAAAGGTGGAAATTTACATTGGAAACATTTAGTTTAGCTGTTAATGAAGTTTCGTTTTTTTAGTGCTGAAAATTCATTGTCTGCTGGCGCTGTACACTTTTTCTAAGTGTTGCAATATCTCATGAAGGAAATACTGGACAATCAAATTAATGACTTTCCAGGCTTCAGGATGCCTTTCTACACTATATAAAGGTGGAAATTTACATTGGAAACGTTTGGTTTAGCTGTTATAAAAGTTTGTTTTTTTAGTGCTGTAAATGCATTTTCAGCTCGCGCTGTACACATTTGCTATGAGAGGCATTATCTCATAAGGGAAATATTGGACAATCAAATTAATGACTGCCCAGGCTTCAGGATGTCTTTTTACACTATATAAAGGTGGAAATTTACATTGGAAACGTTTGGTTTAGCTGTTATAAAAGTTTGGTTTTTTAGTGCTGTAAATGCATTTTCAGCTCGCGCTGTACACATTTGCTATGAGAGGCATTATCTCATAAGGGAAATATTGGACAATCAAATTAATGGCTGCCCGGGCTTCAGGATGTCTTTTTACACTATATAAAGGTGGAAATTTACATTGGAAACGTTTAGTTTAGCTGTTAATGAAGTTTCGTTTTTTTAGTGCTGAAAATTCATTGTCTGCTGGCGCTGTACACTTTTTCTAAATGTTGCAATATCTCATGAAGGAAATACTGGACAATCAAATTAATGACTTTCCAGGCTTCAGGATGCCTTTCTACACTATATAAAGGTGGAAATTTACATTGGAAACGTTTGGTTTAGCTGTTATAAAAGTTTGGTTTTTTAGTGCTGTAAATGCATTTTCAGCTCGCGCTGTACACATTTGCTATGAGAGGCATTATCTCATAAGGGAAATATTGGACAATCAAATTAATGACTGCCCAGGCTTCAGGATGTCTTTTTACACTATATAAAGGAGGAAATTTACATTGGAAACGTTTGGTTTAGGTGTTATAAAAGTTTGGTTTTTTAGTGCTGAAAATGCATTTTCAGCTCGCGCTGTACACATTTGCAATGAGAGGCATTATCTCATAAGGGAAATACTGGACAATCAAATTAATGACTTCCCAGGCTTCAGGATGCCTTTTTACACTCTATAAATGTGGAAATTTACATTGGAAACGTTTGGTTTAGCTGTTAATGAAGTTTCGTTTTTTTTAGTGCTGAAAATTCATTGTCTGCTGGCGCTGTACACTTTTTCTAAGTGTTGCAATATCTCATGAAGGAAATACTGGACAATCAAATTAATGACTTTCCAGGCTTCAGGATGCCTTTCTACACTATATAAAGGTGGAAATTTACATTGGAAACGTTTGGTTTAGCTGTTATAAAAGTTTGGTTTTTTAGTGCTGTAAATGCATTTTCAGCTCGCGCTGTACACATTTGCTATGAGAGGCATTATCTCATAAGGGAAATATTGGACAATCAAATTAATGACTGCCCAGGCTTCAGGATGTCTTTTTACACTATATAAAGGTGGAAATTTACATTGGAAACGTTTGGTTTAGCTGTTATAAAAGTTTGTTTTTTTAGTGCTGTAAATGCATTTTCAGCTCGCACTGTACACATTTGCTATGAGAGGCATTATCTCATAAGGGAAATATTGGACAATCAAATTAATGACTGCCCAGGCTTCAGGATGTCTTTTTACACTATATAAAGGTGGAAATTTACATTGGAAACGTTTACTTTAGCTGTTAATGAAGTTTCGTTTATTTAGTGCTGAAAATTCATTGTCTGCTGGCGCTGTACACTTTTTCTAAGTGTTGCAATATCTCATGAAGGAAATACTGGACAATCAAATTAATGACTTTCCAGGCTTCAGGATGCCTTTCTACACTATATAAAGGTGGAAATTTACATTGGAAACGTTTGGTTTAGCTGTTATAAAAGTTTGTTTTTTTAGTGCTGTAAATGCATTTTCAGCTCGCACTGTACACATTTGCTATGTGAGGCATTATCTCATAAGGGAAATACTGGACAATCAAATTAATGACTTCCCAGGCTTCAGGATGCCTTTTTACACTCTATAAATGTGGAAATTTACATTGGAAACGTTTGGTTTAGCTGTTAATGAAGTTTCGTTTTTTTTAGTGCTGAAAATTCATTGTCTGCTGGCGCTGTACACTTTTTCTAAGTGTTGCAATATCTCATGAAGGAAATACTGGACAATCAAATTAATGACTTTCCAGGCTTCAGGATGCCTTTCTACACTATATAAAGGTGGAAATTTACATTGGAAACGTTTGGTTTAGCTGTTATAAAAGTTTGGTTTTTTAGTGCTGTAAATGCATTTTCAGCTCGCGCTGTACACATTTGCTATGAGAGGCATTATCTCATAAGGGAAATATTGGACAATCAAATTAATGACTGCCCAGGCTTCAGGATGTCTTTTTACACTATATAAAGGTGGAAATTTACATTGGAAACGTTTGGTTTAGCTGTTATAAAAGTTTGTTTTTTTAGTGCTGTAAATGCATTTTCAGCTCGCACTGTACACATTTGCTATGAGAGGCATTATCTCATAAGGGAAATATAGGACAATCAAATTAATGACTGCCCAGGCTTCAGGATGTCTTTTTACACTATATAAAGGTGGAAATTTACATTGGAAACGTTTGGTTTAGCTGTTATAAAAGTTTGTTTTTTTAGTGCTGTAAATGCATTTTCAGCTCGCACTGTACACATTTGCTATGAGAGGCATTATCTCATAAGGGAAATATTGGACAATCAAATTAATGACTGCCCAGGCTTCAGGATGTCTTTTTACACTATATAAAGGTGGAAATTTACATTTGAAACGTTTGGTTTAGCTGTTATAAAAGTTTGGTTTTTTAGTGCTGAAAATGCATTTTCAGCTCGCGCTGTACACATTTGCTATGAGAGGCATTATCTCATAAGGGAAATATTGGACAATCAAATTAATGACTGCCCAGGCTTCAGGATGTCTTTTTACACTATATAAAGGTGGAAATTTACATTTGAAACGTTTGGTTTAGCTGTTATAAAAGTTTGGTTTTTTAGTGCTGAAAATGCATTTTCAGCTCGCGCTGTACACATTTGCTATGAGAGGCATTATCTCATAAGGGAAATATTGGACAATCAAATTAATGACTGCCCAGGCTTCAGGATGCCTTTTTACACTCTATAAATGTGGAAATTTACATTGGAAACGTTTGGTTTAGCTGTTAATGAAGTTTCGTTTTTTTAGTGCTGAAAATTCATTGTCTGCTGGCGCTGTACACTTTTTCTAAGTGTTGCAATATCTCATGAAGGAAATACTGGACAATCAAATTAATGACTTTCCAGGCTTCAGGATGCCTTTCTACACTATATAAAGGTGGAAATTTACATTGGAAACGTTTGGTTTAGCTGTTATAAAAGTTTGGTTTTTTAGTGCTGTAAATGCATTTTCAGCTCGCGCTGTACACATTTGCTATGAGAGGCATTATCTCATAAGGGAAATATTGGACAATCAAATTAATGACTGCCCAGGCTTCAGGATGTCTTTTTACACTATATAAAGGTGGAAATTTACATTGGAAACGTTTGGTTTAGCTGTTATAAAAGTTTGTTTTTTTAGTGCTGTAAATGCATTTTCAGCTCGCACTGTACACATTTGCTATGAGAGGCATTATCTCATAAGGGAAATATAGGACAATCAAATTAATGACTGCCCAGGCTTCAGGATGTCTTTTTACACTATATAAAGGTGGAAATTTACATTGGAAACGTTTGGTTTAGCTGTTATAAAAGTTTGTTTTTTTAGTGCTGTAAATGCATTTTCAGCTCGCACTGTACACATTTGCTATGAGAGGCATTATCTCATAAGGGAAATATTGGACAATCAAATTAATGACTGCCCAGGCTTCAGGATGTCTTTTTACACTATATAAAGGTGGAAATTTACATTTGAAACGTTTGGTTTAGCTGTTATAAAAGTTTGGTTTTTTAGTGCTGAAAATGCATTTTCAGCTCGCGCTGTACACATTTGCTATGAGAGGCATTATCTCATAAGGGAAATATTGGACAATCAAATTAATGACTGCCCAGGCTTCAGGATGTCTTTTTACACTATATAAAGGTGGAAATTTACATTGGAAACGTTTGGTTTAGCTGTTATAAAAGTTTGGTTTTTTAGTGCTGTAAATGCATTTTCAGCTCGCGCTGTACACATTTGCTATGAGAGGCATTATCTCATAAGGGAAATATTGGACAATCAAATTAATGACTGCCCAGGCTTCAGGATGTCTTTTTACACTATATAAAGGTGGAAATTTACATTGGAAACGTTTGGTTTAGCTGTTATAAAAGTTTGGTTTTTTAGTGCTGTAAATGCATTTTCAGCTCGCGCTGTACACATTTGCTATGAGAGGCATTATCTCATAAGGGAAATATTGGACAATCAAATTAATGACTGCCCAGGCTTCAGGATGTCTTTTTACACTATATAAAGGTGGAAATTTACATTGGAAACGTTTGGTTTAGCTGTTATAAAAGTTTGGTTTTTTAGTGCTGAAAATGCATTTTCAGCTCGCACTGTACACATTTGCTATGTGAGGCATTATCTCATAAGGGAAATACTGGACAATCAAATTAATGACTTCCCAGGCTTCAGGATGCATTTTTACACTCTATAAATGTGGAAATTTACATTGGAAACGTTTGGTTTAGCTGTTATAAAAGTTTGTTTTTTTTAGTGCTGTAAATGCATTTTCAGCTCGCGCTGTACACATTTGCTATGTGAGGCATTATCTCATAAGGGAAATACTGGACAATCAAATTAATGACTGCCCAGGCTTCAGGATGTCTTTTTACACTATATAAAGGTGGAAATTTACATTGGAAACGTTTGGTTTAGCTGTTATAAAAGTTTGGTTTTTTAGTGCTGAAAATGCATTTTCAGCTCGCACTGTACACATTTGCTATGTGAGGCATTATCTCATAAGGGAAATACTGGACAATCAAATTAATGACTTCCCAGGCTTCAGGATGCCTTTTTACACTCTATAAATGTGGAAATTTACATTGGAAACGTTTGGTTTAGCTGTTAATGAAGTTTCGTTTTTTTAGTGCTGAAAATTCATTGTCTGCTGGCGCTGTACACTTTTTCTAAGTGTTGCAATATCTCATGAAGGAAATACTGGACAATCAAATTAATGACTTTCCAGGCTTCAGGATGCCTTTCTACACTATATAAAGGTGGAAATTTACATTGGAAACGTTTGGTTTAGCTGTTATAAAAGTTTGGTTTTTTAGTGCTGTAAATGCATTTTCAGCTCGCGCTGTACACATTTGCTATGAGAGGCATTATCTCATAAGGGAAATATTGGACAATCAAATTAATGACTGCCCAGGCTTCAGGATGTCTTTTTACACTATATAAAGGTGGAAATTTACATTGGAAACGTTTAGTTTAGCTGTTAATGAAGTTTCGTTTTTTTCGTGCTGGAAATTCATTGTCTGCTGGCGCTGTACACTTTTTCTAAGTGTTGCAATATCTCATGAAGGAAATACTGGACAATCAAATTAAAGACTTTCCAGGCTTCAGGATGCCTTTTTACACTATATAAAGGTGGAAATTTACATTGGAAACGTTTGGTTTAGCTGTTATAAAAGTTTGGTTTTTTAGTGCTGTAAATGCATTTTCAGCTCGCGCTGTACACATTTGCTATGAGAGGCATTATCTCATAAGGGAAATATTGGACAATCAAATTAATGACTGCCCAGGCTTCAGGATGTCTTTTTACACTATATAAAGGTGGAAATTTACATTGGAAACATTTAGTTTAGCTGTTAATGAAGTTTCGTTTTTTTAGTGCTGAAAATTCATTGTCTGCTGGCGCTGTACACTTTTTCTAAGTGTTGCAATATCTCATGAAGGAAATACTGGACAATCAAATTAATGACTTTCCAGGCTTCAGGATGCCTTTCTACACTATATAAAGGTGGAAATTTACATTGGAAACGTTTGGTTTAGCTGTTATAAAAGTTTGTTTTTTTAGTGCTGTAAATGCATTTTCAGCTCGCGCTGTACACATTTGCTATGAGAGGCATTATCTCATAAGGGAAATATTGGACAATCAAATTAATGACTGCCCAGGCTTCAGGATGTCTTTTTACACTATATAAAGGTGGAAATTTACATTGGAAACGTTTGGTTTAGCTGTTATAAAAGTTTGGTTTTTTAGTGCTGTAAATGCATTTTCAGCTCGCGCTGTACACATTTGCTATGAGAGGCATTATCTCATAAGGGAAATATTGGACAATCAAATTAATGGCTGCCCGGGCTTCAGGATGTCTTTTTACACTATATAAAGGTGGAAATTTACATTGGAAACGTTTAGTTTAGCTGTTAATGAAGTTTCGTTTATTTAGTGCTGAAAATTCATTGTCTGCTGGCGCTGTACACTTTTTCTAAATGTTGCAATATCTCATGAAGGAAATACTGGACAATCAAATTAATGACTTTCCAGGCTTCAGGATGCCTTTCTACACTATATAAAGGTGGAAATTTACATTGGAAACGTTTGGTTTAGCTGTTATAAAAGTTTGGTTTTTTAGTGCTGTAAATGCATTTTCAGCTCGCGCTGTACACATTTGCTATGAGAGGCATTATCTCATAAGGGAAATATTGGACAATCAAATTAATGACTGCCCAGGCTTCAGGATGTCTTTTTACACTATATAAAGGAGGAAATTTACATTGGAAACGTTTGGTTTAGGTGTTATAAAAGTTTGGTTTTTTAGTGCTGAAAATGCATTTTCAGCTCGCGCTGTACACATTTGCAATGAGAGGCATTATCTCATAAGGGAAATACTGGACAATCAAATTAATGACTTCCCAGGCTTCAGGATGCCTTTTTACACTCTATAAATGTGGAAATTTACATTGGAAACGTTTGGTTTAGCTGTTAATGAAGTTTCGTTTTTTTTAGTGCTGAAAATTCATTGTCTGCTGGCGCTGTACACTTTTTCTAAGTGTTGCAATATCTCATGAAGGAAATACTGGACAATCAAATTAATGACTTTCCAGGCTTCAGGATGCCTTTCTACACTATATAAAGGTGGAAATTTACATTGGAAACGTTTGGTTTAGCTGTTATAAAAGTTTGGTTTTTTAGTGCTGTAAATGCATTTTCAGCTCGCGCTGTACACATTTGCTATGAGAGGCATTATCTCATAAGGGAAATATTGGACAATCAAATTAATGACTGCCCAGGCTTCAGGATGTCTTTTTACACTATATAAAGGTGGAAATTTACATTGGAAACGTTTGGTTTAGCTGTTATAAAAGTTTGGTTTTTTAGTGCTGAAAATGCATTTTCAGCTCGCACTGTACACATTTGCTATGTGAGGCATTATCTCATAAGGGAAATACTGGACAATCAAATTAATGACTTCCCAGGCTTCAGGATGCATTTTTACACTCTATAAATGTGGAAATTTACATTGGAAACGTTTGGTTTAGCTGTTATAAAAGTTTGTTTTTTTAGTGCTGTAAATGCATTTTCAGCTCGCGCTGTACACATTTGCTATGTGAGGCATTATCTCATAAGGGAAATACTGGACAATCAAATTAATGACTGCCCAGGCTTCAGGATGTCTTTTTACACTATATAAAGGTGGAAATTTACATTGGAAACGTTTGGTTTAGCTGTTATAAAAGTTTGGTTTTTTAGTGCTGAAAATGCATTTTCAGCTCGCACTGTACACATTTGCTATGTGAGGCATTATCTCATAAGGGAAATACTGGACAATCAAATTAATGACTTCCCAGGCTTCAGGATGCCTTTTTACACTCTATAAATGTGGAAATTTACATTGGAAACGTTTGGTTTAGCTGTTAATGAAGTTTCGTTTTTTTAGTGCTGAAAATTCATTGTCTGCTGGCGCTGTACACTTTTTCTAAGTGTTGCAATATCTCATGAAGGAAATACTGGACAATCAAATTAATGACTTTCCAGGCTTCAGGATGCCTTTCTACACTATATAAAGGTGGAAATTTACATTGGAAACGTTTGGTTTAGCTGTTATAAAAGTTTGGTTTTTTAGTGCTGTAAATGCATTTTCAGCTCGCGCTGTACACATTTGCTATGAGAGGCATTATCTCATAAGGGAAATATTGGACAATCAAATTAATGACTGCCCAGGCTTCAGGATGTCTTTTTACACTATATAAAGGTGGAAATTTACATTGGAAACGTTTAGTTTAGCTGTTAATGAAGTTTCGTTTTTTTAGTGCTGGAAATTCATTGTCTGCTGGCGCTGTACACTTTTTCTAAGTGTTGCAATATCTCATGAAGGAAATACTGGACAATCAAATTAAAGACTTTCCAGGCTTCAGGATGCCTTTTTACACTATATAAAGGTGGAAATTTACATTGGAAACGTTTGGTTTAGCTGTTATAAAAGTTTGGTTTTGTAGTGCTGTAAATGCATTTTCAGCTCGCGCTGTACACATTTGCTATGAGAGGCATTATCTCATAAGGGAAATATTGGACAATCAAATTAATGACTGCCCAGGCTTCAGGATGTCTTTTTACACTATATAAAGGTGGAAATTTACATTGGAAACATTTAGTTTAGCTGTTAATGAAGTTTCGTTTTTTTAGTGCTGAAAATTCATTGTCTGCTGGCGCTGTACACTTTTTCTAAGTGTTGCAATATCTCATGAAGGAAATACTGGACAATCAAATTAATGACTTTCCAGGCTTCAGGATGCCTTTCTACACTATATAAAGGTGGAAATTTACATTGGAAACGTTTGGTTTAGCTGTTATAAAAGTTTGTTTTTTTAGTGCTGTAAATGCATTTTCAGCTCGCGCTGTACACATTTGCTATGAGAGGCATTATCTCATAAGGGAAATATTGGACAATCAAATTAATGACTGCCCAGGCTTCAGGATGTCTTTTTACACTATATAAAGGTGGAAATTTACATTGGAAACGTTTGGTTTAGCTGTTATAAAAGTTTGGTTTTTTAGTGCTGTAAATGCATTTTCAGCTCGCGCTGTACACATTTGCTATGAGAGGCATTATCTCATAAGGGAAATATTGGACAATCAAATTAATGACTGCCCAGGCTTCAGGATGTCTTTTTACACTATATAAAGGTGGAAATTTACATTGGAAACGTTTGGTTTAGCTGTTATAAAAGTTTGGTTTTTTAGTGCTGAAAATGCATTTTCAGCTCGCACTGTACACATTTGCTATGTGAGGCATTATCTCATAAGGGAAATACTGGACAATCAAATTAATGACTTCCCAGGCTTCAGGATGCATTTTTACACTCTATAAATGTGGAAATTTACATTGGAAACGTTTGGTTTAGCTGTTATAAAAGTTTGTTTTTTTTAGTGCTGTAAATGCATTTTCAGCTCGCGCTGTACACATTTGCTATGTGAGGCATTATCTCATAAGGGAAATACTGGACAATCAAATTAATGACTGCCCAGGCTTCAGGATGTCTTTTTACACTATATAAAGGTGGAAATTTACATTGGAAACGTTTGGTTTAGCTGTTATAAAAGTTTGGTTTTTTAGTGCTGAAAATGCATTTTCAGCTCGCACTGTACACATTTGCTATGTGAGGCATTATCTCATAAGGGAAATACTGGACAATCAAATTAATGACTTCCCAGGCTTCAGGATGCCTTTTTACACTCTATAAATGTGGAAATTTACATTGGAAACGTTTGGTTTATCTGTTAATGAAGTTTCGTTTTTTTAGTGCTGAAAATTCATTGTCTGCTGGCGCTGTACACTTTTTCTAAGTGTTGCAATATCTCATGAAGGAAATACTGGACAATCAAATTAATGACTTTCCAGGCTTCAGGATGCCTTTCTACACTATATAAAGGTGGAAATTTACATTGGAAACGTTTGGTTTAGCTGTTATAAAAGTTTGGTTTTTTAGTGCTGTAAATGCATTTTCAGCTCGCGCTGTACACATTTGCTATGAGAGGCATTATCTCATAAGGGAAATATTGGACAATCAAATTAATGACTGCCCAGGCTTCAGGATGTCTTTTTACACTATATAAAGGTGGAAATTTACATTGGAAACGTTTAGTTTAGCTGTTAATGAAGTTTCGTTTTTTTCGTGCTGGAAATTCATTGTCTGCTGGCGCTGTACACTTTTTCTAAGTGTTGCAATATCTCATGAAGGAAATACTGGACAATCAAATTAAAGACTTTCCAGGCTTCAGGATGCCTTTTTACACTATATAAAGGTGGAAATTTACATTGGAAACGTTTGGTTTAGCTGTTATAAAAGTTTGGTTTTTTAGTGCTGTAAATGCATTTTCAGCTCGCGCTGTACACATTTGCTATGAGAGGCATTATCTCATAAGGGAAATATTGGACAATCAAATTAATGACTGCCCAGGCTTCAGGATGTCTTTTTACACTATATAAAGGTGGAAATTTACATTGGAAACATTTAGTTTAGCTGTTAATGAAGTTTCGTTTTTTTAGTGCTGAAAATTCATTGTCTGCTGGCGCTGTACACTTTTTCTAAGTGTTGCAATATCTCATGAAGGAAATACTGGACAATCAAATTAATGACTTTCCAGGCTTCAGGATGCCTTTCTACACTATATAAAGGTGGAAATTTACATTGGAAACGTTTGGTTTAGCTGTTATAAAAGTTTGTTTTTTTAGTGCTGTAAATGCATTTTCAGCTCGCGCTGTACACATTTGCTATGAGAGGCATTATCTCATAAGGGAAATATTGGACAATCAAATTAATGACTGCCCAGGCTTCAGGATGTCTTTTTACACTATATAAAGGTGGAAATTTACATTGGAAACG
Organism: Idiotropiscis lumnitzeri; assembly: GCF_059441095.1. Classification (NCBI taxonomy): domain Eukaryota; kingdom Metazoa; phylum Chordata; class Actinopteri; order Syngnathiformes; family Syngnathidae; genus Idiotropiscis; species Idiotropiscis lumnitzeri. The sequence continues at coordinate 997,870 of NW_028283585.1, read as the reverse complement.
TTTGGTTTAGCTGTTATAAAAGTTTGGTTTTTTAGTGCTGTAAATGCATTTTCAGCTCGCGCTGTACACATTTGCTATGAGAGGCATTATCTCATAAGGGAAATATTGGACAATCAAATTAATGGCTGCCCGGGCTTCAGGATGTCTTTTTACACTATATAAAGGTGGAAATTTACATTGGAAACGTTTAGTTTAGCTGTTAATGAAGTTTCGTTTTTTTAGTGCTGAAAATTCATTGTCTGCTGGCGCTGTACACTTTTTCTAAATGTTGCAATATCTCATGAAGGAAATACTGGACAATCAAATTAATGACTTTCCAGGCTTCAGGATGCCTTTCTACACTATATAAAGGTGGAAATTTACATTGGAAACGTTTGGTTTAGCTGTTATAAAAGTTTGTTTTTTTAGTGCTGTAAATGCATTTTCAGCTCGCGCTGTACACATTTGCTATGAGAGGCATTATCTCATAAGGGAAATATTGGACAATCAAATTAATGACTGCCCAGGCTTCAGGATGTCTTTTTACACTATATAAAGGAGGAAATTTACATTGGAAACGTTTGGTTTAGGTGTTATAAAAGTTTGGTTTTTTAGTGCTGAAAATGCATTTTCAGCTCGCGCTGTACACATTTGCAATGAGAGGCATTATCTCATAAGGGAAATACTGGACAATCAAATTAATGACTTCCCAGGCTTCAGGATGCCTTTTTACACTCTATAAATGTGGAAATTTACATTGGAAACGTTTGGTTTAGCTGTTAATGAAGTTTCGTTTTTTTTAGTGCTGAAAATTCATTGTCTGCTGGCGCTGTACACTTTTTCTAAGTGTTGCAATATCTCATGAAGGAAATACTGGACAATCAAATTAATGACTTTCCAGGCTTCAGGATGCCTTTCTACACTATATAAAGGTGGAAATTTACATTGGAAACGTTTGGTTTAGCTGTTATAAAAGTTTGGTTTTTTAGTGCTGTAAATGCATTTTCAGCTCGCGCTGTACACATTTGCTATGAGAGGCATTATCTCATAAGGGAAATATTGGACAATCAAATTAATGACTGCCCAGGCTTCAGGATGTCTTTTTACACTATATAAAGGTGGAAATTTACATTGGAAACGTTTGGTTTAGCTGTTATAAAAGTTTGTTTTTTTAGTGCTGTAAATGCATTTTCAGCTCGCACTGTACACATTTGCTATGAGAGGCATTATCTCATAAGGGAAATATTGGACAATCAAATTAATGACTGCCCAGGCTTCAGGATGTCTTTTTACACTATATAAAGGTGGAAATTTACATTGGAAACGTTTACTTTAGCTGTTAATGAAGTTTCGTTTATTTAGTGCTGAAAATTCATTGTCTGCTGGCGCTGTACACTTTTTCTAAGTGTTGCAATATCTCATGAAGGAAATACTGGACAATCAAATTAATGACTTTCCAGGCTTCAGGATGCCTTTCTACACTATATAAAGGTGGAAATTTACATTGGAAACGTTTGGTTTAGCTGTTATAAAAGTTTGTTTTTTTAGTGCTGTTAAATGCATTTTCAGCTCGCACTGTACACATTTGCTATGTGAGGCATTATCTCATAAGGGAAATACTGGACAATCAAATTAATGACTTCCCAGGCTTCAGGATGCCTTTTTACACTCTATAAATGTGGAAATTTACATTGGAAACGTTTGGTTTAGCTGTTAATGAAGTTTCGTTTTTTTTAGTGCTGAAAATTCATTGTCTGCTGGCGCTGTACACTTTTTCTAAGTGTTGCAATATCTCATGAAGGAAATACTGGACAATCAAATTAATGACTTTCCAGGCTTCAGGATGCCTTTCTACACTATATAAAGGTGGAAATTTACATTGGAAACGTTTGGTTTAGCTGTTATAAAAGTTTGGTTTTTTAGTGCTGTAAATGCATTTTCAGCTCGCGCTGGACACATTTGCTATGAGAGGCATTATCTCATAAGGGAAATATTGGACAATCAAATTAATGACTGCCCAGGCTTCAGGATGTCTTTTTACACTATATAAAGGTGGAAATTTACATTGGAAACGTTTGGTTTAGCTGTTATAAAAGTTTGTTTTTTTAGTGCTGTAAATGCATTTTCAGCTCGCACTGTACACATTTTCTATGAGAGGCATTATCTCATAAGGGAAATATTGGACAATCAAATTAATGACTGCCCAGGCTTCAGGATGTCTTTTTACACTATATAAAGGTGGAAATTTACATTGGAAACGTTTACTTTAGCTGTTAATGAAGTTTCGTTTATTTAGTGCTGAAAATTCATTGTCTGCTGGCGCTGTACACTTTTTCTAAGTGTTGCAATATCTCATGAAGGAAATACTGGACAATCAAATTAATGACTTTCCAGGCTTCAGGATGCCTTTCTACACTATATAAAGGTGGAAATTTACATTGGAAACGTTTGGTTTAGCTGTTATAAAAGTTTGGTTTTTTAGTGCTGTAAATGCATTTTCAGCTCGCACTGTACACATTTGCTATGTGAGGCATTATCTCATAAGGGAAATACTGGACAATCAAATTAATGACTTCCCAGGCTTCAGGATGCCTTTTTACACTCTATAAATGTGGAAATTTACATTGGAAACGTTTGGTTTAGCTGTTAATGAAGTTTCGTTTTTTTAGTGCTGAAAATTCATTGTCTGCTGGCGCTGTACACTTTTTCTAAGTGTTGCAATATCTCATGAAGGAAATACTGGACAATCAAATTAATGACTTTCCAGGCTTCAGGATGCCTTTCTACACTATATAAAGGTGGAAATTTACATTGGAAACGTTTGGTTTAGCTGTTATAAAAGTTTGGTTTTTTAGTGCTGTAAATGCATTTTCAGCTCGCGCTGTACACATTTGCTATGAGAGGCATTATCTCATAAGGGAAATATTGGACAATCAAATTAATGACTGCCCAGGCTTCAGGATGTCTTTTTACACTATATAAAGGTGGAAATTTACATTGGAAACGTTTGGTTTAGCTGTTATAAAAGTTTGTTTTTTTAGTGCTGTAAATGCATTTTCAGCTCGCACTGTACACATTTGCTATGAGAGGCATTATCTCATAAGGGAAATATAGGACAATCAAATTAATGACTGCCCAGGCTTCAGGATGTCTTTTTACACTATATAAAGGTGGAAATTTACATTGGAAACGTTTGGTTTAGCTGTTATAAAAGTTTGTTTTTTTAGTGCTGTAAATGCATTTTCAGCTCGCACTGTACACATTTGCTATGAGAGGCATTATCTCATAAGGGAAATATTGGACAATCAAATTAATGACTGCCCAGGCTTCAGGATGTCTTTTTACACTATATAAAGGTGGAAATTTACATTTGAAACGTTTGGTTTAGCTGTTATAAAAGTTTGGTTTTTTAGTGCTGAAAATGCATTTTCAGCTCGCGCTGTACACATTTGCTATGAGAGGCATTATCTCATAAGGGAAATATTGGACAATCAAATTAATGACTGCCCAGGCTTCAGGATGTCTTTTTACACTATATAAAGGTGGAAATTTACATTGGAAACGTTTGGTTTAGCTGTTATAAAAGTTTGGTTTTTTAGTGCTGTAAATGCATTTTCAGCTCGCGCTGTACACATTTGCTATGAGAGGCATTATCTCATAAGGGAAATATTGGACAATCAAATTAATGACTGCCCAGGCTTCAGGATGTCTTTTTACACTATATAAAGGTGGAAATTTACATTGGAAACGTTTGGTTTAGGTGTTATATAAGTTTGTTTTTTTAGTGCTGAAAATGCATTTTCAGCTCGCACTGTACACATTTGCTATGTGAGGCATTATCTCATAAGGGAAATACTGGACAATCAAATTAATGACTTTCCAGGCTTCAGGATGCCTTTCTACACTATATAAAGGTGGAAATTTACATTGGAAACGTTTGGTTTAGCTGTTATAAAAGTTTGGTTTTTTAGTGCTGTAAATGCATTTTCAGCTCGCACTGTACACATTTGCTATGTGAGGCATTATCTCATAAGGGAAATACTGGACAATCAAATTAATGACTTCCCAGGCTTCAGGATGCCTTTTTACACTCTATAAATGTGGAAATTTACATTGGAAACGTTTGGTTTAGCTGTTAATGAAGTTTCGTTTTTTTAGTGCTGAAAATTCATTGTCTGCTGGCGCTGTACACTTTTTCTAAGTGTTGCAATATCTCATGAAGGAAATACTGGACAATCAAATTAATGACTTTCCAGGCTTCAGGATGCCTTTCTACACTATATAAAGGTGGAAATTTACATTGGAAACGTTTGGTTTAGCTGTTATAAAAGTTTGGTTTTTTAGTGCTGTAAATGCATTTTCAGCTCGCGCTGTACACATTTGCTATGAGAGGCATTATCTCATAAGGGAAATATTGGACAATCAAATTAATGACTGCCCAGGCTTCAGGATGTCTTTTTACACTATATAAAGGTGGAAATTTACATTGGAAACGTTTGGTTTAGCTGTTATAAAAGTTTGTTTTTTTAGTGCTGTAAATGCATTTTCAGCTCGCACTGTACACATTTGCTAAGAGAGGCATTATCTCATAAGGGAAATATTGGACAATCAAATTAATGACTGCCCAGGCTTCAGGATGTCTTTTTACACTATATAAAGGTGGAAATTTACATTGGAAACGTTTGGTTTAGCTGTTATAAAAGTTTGTTTTTTTAGTGCTGTAAATGCATTTTCAGCTCGCACTGTACACATTTGCTATGAGAGGCATTATCTCATAAGGGAAATATTGGACAATCAAATTAATGACTGCCCAGGCTTCAGGATGTCTTTTTACACTATATAAAGGTGGAAATTTACATTTGAAACGTTTGGTTTAGCTGTTATAAAAGTTTGGTTTTTTAGTGCTGAAAATGCATTTTCAGCTCGCGCTGTACACATTTGCTATGAGAGGCATTATCTCATAAGGGAAATATTGGACAATCAAATTAATGACTGCCCAGGCTTCAGGATGTCTTTTTACACTATATAAAGGTGGAAATTTACATTGGAAACGTTTGGTTTAGCTGTTATAAAAGTTTGGTTTTTTAGTGCTGTAAATGCATTTTCAGCTCGCGCTGTACACATTTGCTATGAGAGGCATTATCTCATAAGGGAAATATTGGACAATCAAATTAATGACTGCCCAGGCTTCAGGATGTCTTTTTACACTATATAAAGGTGGAAATTTACATTGGAAACGTTTGGTTTAGGTGTTATATAAGTTTGTTTTTTTAGTGCTGAAAATGCATTTTCAGCTCGCACTGTACACATTTGCTATGTGAGGCATTATCTCATAAGGGAAATACTGGACAATCAAATTAATGACTTCCCAGGCTTCAGGATGCCTTTTTACACTATATAAAGGTGGAAATTTACATTGGAAACGTTTGGTTTAGCTGTTATAAAAGTTTGGTTTTTTTAGTGCTGAAAATTCATTGTCTGCTGGCGCTGTACACTTTTTCTAAGTGTTGCAATATCTCATGAAGGAAATACTGGACAATCAAATTAATGACTTTCCAGGCTCCAGGATGCCTTTCTACACTATATAAAGGTGGAAATTTACATTGGAAACGTTTGGTTTTAGCTGTTATAAAAGTTTGGTTTTTTAGTGCTGTAAATGCATTTTCAGCTCGCGCTGTACACATTTGCTATGAGAGGCATTATCTCATAAGGGAAATATTGGACAATCATATTAATGACTGCCCAGGCTTCAGGATGTCTTTTTACACTATATAAAGGTGGAAATTTACATTGGAAACGTTTAGTTTAGCTGTTAATGAAGTATCGTTTTTTTAGTGCTGAAAATTCATTGTCTACTGGCGCTGTACACTTTTTCTAAGTGTTGCAATATCTCATGAAGGAAATACTGGACAATCAAATTAATGACTTTCCAGGCTTCAGGATGCCTTTCTACACTATATAAAGGTGGAAATTTACATTGGAAACGTTTGGTTTAGCTGTTATAAAAGTTTGGTTTTTTAGTGCTGTAAATGCATTTTCAGCTCGCGCTGTACACATTTGCTATGAGAGGCATTATCTCATAAGGGAAATATTGGACAATCAAATTAATGACTGCCCAGGCTTCAGGATGTCTTTTTACACTATATAAAGGTGGAAATTTACATTGGAAACGTTTGGTTTAGCTGTTATAAAAGTTTGGTTTTTTAGTGCTGAAAATGCATTTTCAGCTCGCACTGTACACATTTGCTATGTGAGGCATTATCTCATAAGGGAAATACTGGACAATCAAATTAATGACTTCCCAGGCTTTAGGATGCATTTTTACACTCTATAAATGTGGAAATTTACATTGGAAACGTTTGGTTTAGCTGTTATAAAAGTTTGTTTTTTTAGTGCTGTAAATGCATTTTCAGCTCGCGCTGTACACATTTGCTATGTGAGGCATTATCTCATAAGGGAAATACTGGACAATCAAATTAATGACTGCCCAGGCTTCAGGATGTCTTTTTACACTATATAAAGGTGGAAATTTACATTGGAAACGTTTGGTTTAGCTGTTATAAAAGTTTGGTTTTTTAGTGCTGAAAATGCATTTTCAGCTCGCACTGTACACATTTGCTATGTGAGGCATTATCTCATAAGGGAAATACTGGACAATCAAATTAATGACTTCCCAGGCTTCAGGATGCCTTTTTACACTCTATAAATGTGGAAATTTACATTGGAAACGTTTGGTTTAGCTGTTAATGAAGTTTCGTTTTTTTAGTGCTGAAAATTCATTGTCTGCTGGCGCTGTACACTTTTTCTAAGTGTTGCAATATCTCATGAAGGAAATACTGGACAATCAAATTAATGACTTTCCAGGCTTCAGGATGCCTTTCTACACTATATAAAGGTGGAAATTTACATTGGAAACGTTTGGTTTAGCTGTTATAAAAGTTTGTTTTTTTAGTGCTGTAAATGCATTTTCAGCTCGCGCTGTACACATTTGCTATGAGAGGCATTATCTCATAAGGGAAATATTGGACAATCAAATTAATGACTGCCCAGGCTTCAGGATGTCTTTTTACACTATATAAAGGTGGAAATTTACATTGGAAACGTTTAGTTTAGCTGTTAATGAAGTTTCGTTTTTTTAGTGCTGGAAATTCATTGTCTGCTGGCGCTGTACACTTTTTCTAAGTGTTGCAATATCTCATGAAGGAAATACTGGACAATCAAATTAATGACTTTCCAGGCTTCAGGATGCCTTTCTACACTATATAAAGGTGGAAATTTACATTGGAAACGTTTGGTTTAGCTGTTATAAAAGTTTGTTTTTTTAGTGCTGTAAATGCATTTTCAGCTCGCGCTGTACACATTTGCTATGAGAGGCATTATCTCATAAGGGAAATATTGGACAATCAAATTAATGACTGCCCAGGCTTCAGGATGTCTTTTTACACTATATAAAGGTGGAAATTTACATTGGAAACGTTTAGTTTAGCTGTTAATGAAGTTTCGGTTTTTTAGTGCTGAAAATTCATTGTCTGCTGGCGCTGTACACTTTTTCTAAGTGTTGCAATATCTCATGAAGGAAATACTGGACAATCAAATTAATCACTTTCCAGGCTTCAGGATGCCTTTCTACACTATATAAAGGTGGAAATTTACATTGGAAACGTTTGGTTTAGCTGTTATAAAAGTTTGGTTTTTTAGTGCTGTAAATGCATTTTCAGCTCGCGCTGTACACATTTGCTATGTGAGGCATTATATCATAAGGGAAATACTGGACAATCAAATTAATGACTTCCCAGGCTTCAGGATGCCTTTTTACACTCTATAAATGTGGAAATTTACATTGGAAACGTTTGGTTTAGCTGTTAATGAAGTTTCGTTTTTTTAGTGCTGAAAATTCATTGTCTGCTGGCGCTGTACACTTTTTCTAAGTGTTGCAATATCTCATGAAGGAAATACTGGACAATCAAATTAATGACTTTCCAGGCTTCAGGATGCCTTTCTACACTATATAAAGGTGGAAATTTACATTGGAAACGTTTGGTTTAGCTGTTATAAAAGTTTGGTTTTTTAGTGCTGTAAATGCATTTTCAGCTCGCGCTGTACACATTTGCTATGAGAGGCATTATCTCATAAGGGAAATATTGGACAATCAAATTAATGACTGCCCAGGCTTCAGGATGTCTTTTTACACTATATAAAGGTGGAAATTTACATTGGAAACGTTTGGTTTAGCTGTTATAAAAGTTTGTTTTTTTAGTGCTGTAAATGCATTTTCAGCTCGCGCTGTACACATTTGCTATGAGAGGCATTATCTCATAAGGGAAATATTGGACAATCAAATTAATGACTGCCCAGGCTTCAGGATGTCTTTTTACACTATATAAAGGTGGAAATTTACATTGGAAACGTTTAGTTTAGCTGTTAATGAAGTTTCGTTTTTTTAGTGCTGGAAATTCATTGTCTGCTGGCGCTGTACACTTTTTCTAAGTGTTGCAATATCTCATGAAGGAAATACTGGACAATCAAATTAATGACTTTCCAGGCTTCAGGATGCCTTTCTACACTATATAAAGGTGGAAATTTACATTGGAAACGTTTGGTTTAGCTGTTATAAAAGTTTGGTTTTTTAGTGCTGTAAATGCATTTTCAGCTCGCGCTGTACACATTTGCTATGAGAGGCATTATCTCATAAGGGAAATATTGGACAATCAAATTAATGACTGCCCAGGCTTCAGGATGTCTTTTTACACTATATAAAGGTGGAAATTTACATTGGAAACGTTTGGTTTAGCTGTTATAAATGTTTGGTTTTTTAGTGCTGAAAATGCATTTTCAGCTCGCACTGTACACATTTGCTATGTGAGGCATTATCTCATAAGGGAAATACTGGACAATCAAATTAATGACTTCCCAGGCTTCAGGATGCATTTTTACACTCTATAAATGTGGAAATTTACATTGGAAACGTTTGGTTTAGCTGTTATAAAAGTTTGTTTTTTTAGTGCTGTAAATGCATTTTCAGCTCGCGCTGTACACATTTGCTATGTGAGGCATTATCTCATAAGGGAAATACTGGACAATCAAATTAATGACTGCCCAGGCTTCAGGATGTCTTTTTACACTATATAAAGGTGGAAATTTACATTGGAAACGTTTGGTTTAGCTGTTATAAAAGTTTGGTTTTTTAGTGCTGAAAATGCATTTTCAGCTCGCACTTTACACATTTGCTATGTGAGGCATTATCTCATAAGGGAAATACTGGACAATCAAATTAATGACTTCCCAGGCTTCAGGATGCCTTTTTACACTCTATAAATGTGGAAATTTACATTGGAAACGTTTGGTTTAGCTGTTAATGAAGTTTCGTTTTTTTAGTGCTGAAAATTCATTGTCTGCTGGCGCTGTACACTTTTTCTAAGTGTTGCAATATCTCATGAAGGAAATACTGGACAATCAAATTAATGACTTTCCAGGCTTCAGGATGCCTTTCTACACTATATAAAGGTGGAAATTTACATTGGAAACGTTTGGTTTAGCTGTTATAAAAGTTTGGTTTTTTAGTGCTGTAAATGCATTTTCAGCTCGCGCTGTACACATTTGCTATGAGAGGCATTATCTCATAAGGGAAATATTGGACAATCAAATTAATGACTGCCCAGGCTTCAGGATGTCTTTTTACACTATATAAAGGTGGAAATTTACATTGGAAACGTTTAGTTTAGCTGTTAATGAAGTTTCGTTTTTTTAGTGCTGGAAATTCATTGTCTGCTGGCGCTGTACACTTTTTCTAAGTTTTGCAATATCTCATGAAGGAAATACTGGACAATCAAATTAAAGACTTTCCAGGCTTCAGGATGCCTTTTTACACTATATAAAGGTGGAAATTTACATTGGAAACGTTTGGTTTAGCTGTTATAAAAGTTTGGTTTTTTAGTGCTGTAAATGCATTTTCAGCTCGCGCTGTACACATTTGCTATGAGAGGCATTATCTCATAAGGGAAATATTGGACAATCAAATTAATGACTGCCCAGGCTTCAGGATGTCTTTTTACACTATATAAAGGTGGAAATTTACATTGGAAACGTTTAGTTTAGCTGTTAATGAAGTTTCGTTTTTTTAGTGCTGGAAATTCATTGTCTGCTGGCGCTGTACACTTTTTCTAAGTGTTGCAATATCTCATGAAGGAAATACTGGACAATCAAATTAATGACTTTCCAGGCTTCAGGATGCCTTTCTACACTATATAAAGGTGGAAATTTACATTGGAAACGTTTGGTTTAGCTGTTATAAAAGTTTGGTTTTTTAGTGCTGTAAATGCATTTTCAGCTCGCGCTGTACACATTTGCTATGAGAGGCATTATCTCATAAGGGAAATATTGGACAATCAAATTAATGACTGCCCAGGCTTCAGGATGTCTTTTTACACTATATAAAGGTGGAAATTTACATTGGAAACGTTTGGTTTAGCTGTTATAAATGTTTGGTTTTTTAGTGCTGAAAATGCATTTTCAGCTCGCACTGTACACATTTGCTATGTGAGGCATTATCTCATAAGGGAAATACTGGACAATCAAATTAATGACTTCCCAGGCTTCAGGATGCATTTTTACACTCTATAAATGTGGAAATTTACATTTGAAACGTTTGGTTTAGCTGTTATAAAAGTTTGTTTTTTTAGTGCTGTAAATGCATTTTCAGCTCGCGCTGTACACATTTGCTATGTGAGGCATTATCTCATAAGGGAAATACTGGACAATCAAATTAATGACTGCCCAGGCTTCAGGATGCCTTTTTACACTCTATAAATGTGGAAATTTACATTGGAAACGTTTGGTTTAGCTGTTAATGAAGTTTCGTTTTTTTAGTGCTGAAAATTCATTGTCTGCTGGCGCTGTACACTTTTTCTAAGTGTTGCAATATCTCATGAAGGAAATACTGGACAATCAAATTAATGACTTTCCAGGCTTCAGGATGCCTTTCTACACTATATAAAGGTGGAAATTTACATTGGAAACGTTTGGTTTAGCTGTTATAAAAGTTTGGTTTTTTAGTGCTGTAAATGCATTTTCAGCTCGCGCTGTACACATTTGCTATGAGAGGCATTATCTCATAAGGGAAATATTGGACAATCAAATTAATGACTGCCCAGGCTTCAGGATGTCTTTTTACACTATATAAAGGTGGAAATTTACATTGGAAACGTTTAGTTTAGCTGTTAATGAAGTTTCGTTTTTTTAGTGCTGGAAATTCATTGTCTGCTGGCGCTGTACACTTTTTCTAAGTTTTGCAATATCTCATGAAGGAAATACTGGACAATCAAATTAAAGACTTTCCAGGCTTCAGGATGCCTTTTTACACTATATAAAGGTGGAAATTTACATTGGAAACATTTGGTTTAGCTGTTATAAAAGTTTGGTTTTTTAGTGCTGTAAATGCATTTTCAGCTCGCGCTGTACACATTTGCTATGAGAGGCATTATCTCATAAGGGAAATATTGGACAATCAAATTAATGACTGCCCAGGCTTCAGGATGTCTTTTTACACTATATAAAGGTGGAAATTTACATTGGAAACATTTAGTTTAGCTGTTAATGAAGTTTCGTTTTTTTAGTGCTGAAAATTCATTGTCTGCTGGCGCTGTACACTTTTTCTAAGTGTTGCAATATCTCATGAAGGAAATACTGGACAATCAAATTAATGACTTTCCAGGCTTCAGGATGCCTTTCTACACTATATAAAGGTGGAAATTTACATTGGAAACGTTTGGTTTAGCTGTTATAAAAGTTTGTTTTTTTAGTGCTGTAAATGCATTTTCAGCTCGCGCTGTACACATTTGCTATGAGAGGCATTATCTCATAAGGGAAATATTGGACAATCAAATTAATGACTGCCCAGGCTTCAGGATGTCTTTTTACACTATATAAAGGTGGAAATTTACATTGGAAACGTTTGGTTTAGCTGTTATAAAAGTTTGGTTTTTTAGTGCTGTAAATGCATTTTCAGCTCGCGCTGTACACATTTGCTATGAGAGGCATTATCTCATAAGGGAAATATTGGACAATCAAATTAATGACTGCCCAGGCTTCAGGATGTCTTTTTACACTATATAAAGGTGGAAATTTACATTGGAAACGTTTGGTTTAGCTGTTATAAAAGTTTGGTTTTTTAGTGCTGTAAATGCATTTTCAGCTCGCGCTGTACACATTTGCTATGAGAGGCATTATCTCATAAGGGAAATATTGGACAATCAAATTAATGACTTCCCAGGCTTCAGGATGCATTTTTACACTCTATAAATGTGGAAATTTACATTGGAAACGTTTGGTTTAGCTGTTATAAAAGTTTGTTTTTTTAGTGCTGTAAATGCATTTTCAGCTCGCGCTGTACACATTTGCTATGTGAGGCATTATCTCATAAGGGAAATACTGGACAATCAAATTAATGACTGCCCAGGCTTCAGGATGTCTTTTTACACTATATAAAGGTGGAAATTTACATTGGAAACGTTTGGTTTAGCTGTTATAAAAGTTTGGTTTTTTAGTGCTGAAAATGCATTTTCAGCTCGCACTGTACACATTTGCTATGTGAGGCATTATCTCATAAGGGAAATACTGGACAATCAAATTAATGACTTCCCAGGCTTCAGGATGCCTTTTTACACTCTATAAATGTGGAAATTTACATTGGAAACGTTTGGTTTAGCTGTTAATGAAGTTTCGTTTTTTTAGTGCTGAAAATTCATTGTCTGCTGGCGCTGTACACTTTTTCTAAGTGTTGCAATATCTCATGAAGGAAATACTGGACAATCAAATTAATGACTTTCCAGGCTTCAGGATGCCTTTCTACACTATATAAAGGTGGAAATTTACATTGGAAACGTTTGGTTTAGCTGTTATAAAAGTTTGTTTTTTTAGTGCTGTAAATGCATTTTCAGCTCGCGCTGTACACATTTGCTATGAGAGGCATTATCTCATAAGGGAAATATTGGACAATCAAATTAATGGCTGCCCAGGCTTCAGGATGTCTTTTTACACTATATAAAGGTGGAAATTTACATTGGAAACGTTTAGTTTAGCTGTTATAAAAGTTTGTTTTTTTAGTGCTGTAAATGCATTTTCAGCTCGCGCTGTACACATTTGCTATGTGAGGCATTATCTCATAAGGGAAATACTGGACAATCAAATTAATGACTGCCCAGGCTTCAGGATGTCTTTTTACACTATATAAAGGTGGAAATTTACATTGGAAACGTTTGGTTTAGCTGTTAATGAAGTTTCGTTTTTTTAGTGCTGGAAATTCATTGTCTGCTGGCGCTGTACACTTTTTCTAAGTGTTGCAATATCTCATGAAGGAAATACTGGACAATCAAATTAAAGACTTTCCAGGCTTCAGGATGCCTTTTTACACTATATAAAGGTGGAAATTTACATTGGAAACGTTTGGTTTAGCTGTTATAAAAGTTTGGTTTTTTAGTGCTGTAAATGCATTTTCAGCTCGCGCTGTACACATTTGCTATGAGAGGCATTATCTCATAAGGGAAATATTGGACAATCAAATTAATGACTGCCCAGGCTTCAGGATGTCTTTTTACACTATATAAAGGTGGAAATTTACATTGGAAACATTTAGTTTAGCTGTTAATGAAGTTTCGTTTTTTTAGTGCTGAAAATTCATTGTCTGCTGGCGCTGTACACTTTTTCTAAGTGTTGCAATATCTCATGAAGGAAATACTGGACAATCAAATTAATGACTTTCCAGGCTTCAGGATGCCTTTCTACACTATATAAAGGTGGAAATTTACATTGGAAACGTTTGGTTTAGCTGTTATAAAAGTTTGTTTTTTTAGTGCTGTAAATGCATTTTCAGCTCGCGCTGTACACATTTGCTATGAGAGGCATTATCTCATAAGGGAAATATTGGACAATCAAATTAATGACTGCCCAGGCTTCAGGATGTCTCTTTACACTATATAAAGGTGGAAATTTACATTGGAAACGTTTGGTTTAGCTGTTATAAAAGTTTGGTTTTTTAGTGCTGTAAATGCATTTTCAGCTCGCGCTGTACACATTTGCTATGAGAGGCATTATCTCATAAGGGAAATATTGGACAATCAAATTAATGGCTGCCCGGGCTTCAGGATGTCTTTTTACACTATATAAAGGTGGAAATTTACATTGGAAACGTTTAGTTTAGCTGTTAATGAAGTTTCGTTTTTTTAGTGCTGAAAATTCATTGTCTGCTGGCGCTGTACACTTTTTCTAAATGTTGCAATATCTCATGAAGGAAATACTGGACAATCAAATTAATGACTTTCCAGGCTTCAGGATGCCTTTCTACACTATATAAAGGTGGAAATTTACATTGGAAACGTTTGGTTTAGCTGTTATAAAAGTTTGGTTTTTTAGTGCTGTAAATGCATTTTCAGCTCGCGCTGTACACATTTGCTATGAGAGGCATTATCTCATAAGGGAAATATTGGACAATCAAATTAATGACTGCCCAGGCTTTAGGATGTCTTTTTACACTATATAAAGGAGGAAATTTACATTGGAAACGTTTGGTTTAGGTGTTATAAAAGTTTGGTTTTTTAGTGCTGAAAATGCATTTTCAGCTCGCGCTGTACACATTTGCAATGAGAGGCATTATCTCATAAGGGAAATATTGGACAATCAAATTAATGACTGCCCAGGCTTCAGGATGTCTTTTTACACTATATAAAGGTGGAAATTTACATTGGAAACGTTTGGTTTAGCTGTTATAAAAGTTTGTTTTTTTAGTGCTGTAAATGCATTTTCAGCTCGCACTGTACACATTTGCTATGAGAGGCATTATCTCATAAGGGAAATATTGGACAATCAAATTAATGACTGCCCAGGCTTCAGGATGTCTTTTTACACTATATAAAGGTGGAAATTTACATTGGAAACGTTTACTTTAGCTGTTAATGAAGTTTCGTTTATTTAGTGCTGAAAATTCATTGTCTGCTGGCGCTGTACACTTTTTCTAAGTGTTGCAATATCTCATGAAGGAAATACTGGACAATCAAATTAATGACTTTCCAGGCTTCAGGATGCCTTTCTACACTATATAAAGGTGGAAATTTACATTGGAAACGTTTGGTTTAGCTGTTATAAAAGTTTGTTTTTTTAGTGCTGTAAATGCATTTTCAGCTCGCACTGTACACATTTGCTATGTGAGGCATTATCTCATAAGGGAAATACTGGACAATCAAATTAATGACTTCCCAGGCTTCAGGATGCCTTTTTACACTCTATAAATGTGGAAATTTACATTGGAAACGTTTGGTTTAGCTGTTAATGAAGTTTCGTTTTTTTTAGTGCTGAAAATTCATTGTCTGCTGGCGCTGTACACTTTTTCTAAGTGTTGCAATATCTCATGAAGGAAATACTGGACAATCAAATTAATGACTTTCCAGGCTTCAGGATGCCTTTCTACACTATATAAAGGTGGAAATTTACATTGGAAACGTTTGGTTTAGCTGTTATAAAAGTTTGGTTTTTTAGTGCTGTAAATGCATTTTCAGCTCGCGCTGTACACATTTGCTATGAGAGGCATTATCTCATAAGGGAAATATTGGACAATCAAATTAATGACTGCCCAGGCTTCAGGATGTCTTTTTACACTATATAAAGGTGGAAATTTACATTGGAAACGTTTGGTTTAGCTGTTATAAAAGTTTGTTTTTTTAGTGCTGTAAATGCATTTTCAGCTCGCACTGTACACATTTGCTATGAGAGGCATTATCTCATAAGGGAAATATTGGACAATCAAATTAATGACTGCCCAGGCTTCAGGATGTCTTTTTACACTATATAAAGGTGGAAATTTACATTGGAAACGTTTACTTTAGCTGTTAATGAAGTTTCGTTTATTTAGTGCTGAAAATTCATTGTCTGCTGGCGCTGTACACTTTTTCTAAGTGTTGCAATATCTCATGAAGGAAATACTGGACAATCAAATTAATGACTTTCCAGGCTTCAGGATGCCTTTCTACACTATATAAAGGTGGAAATTTACATTGGAAACGTTTGGTTTAGCTGTTATAAAAGTTTGTTTTTTTAGTGCTGTAAATGCATTTTCAGCTCGCACTGTACACATTTGCTATGTGAGGCATTATCTCATAAGGGAAATACTGGACAATCAAATTAATGACTTCCCAGGCTTCAGGATGCCTTTTTACACTCTATAAATGTGGAAATTTACATTGGAAACGTTTGGTTTAGCTGTTAATGAAGTTTCGTTTTTTTAGTGCTGAAAATTCATTGTCTGCTGGCGCTGTACACTTTTTCTAAGTGTTGCAATATCTCATGAAGGAAATACTGGACAATCAAATTAATGACTTTCCAGGCTTCAGGATGCCTTTCTACACTATATAAAGGTGGAAATTTACATTGGAAACGTTTGGTTTAGCTGTTATAAAAGTTTGGTTTTTTAGTGCTGTAAATGCATTTTCAGCTCGCGCTGTACACATTTGCTATGAGAGGCATTATCTCATAAGGGAAATATTGGACAATCAAATTAATGACTGCCCAGGCTTCAGGATGTCTTTTTACACTATATAAAGGTGGAAATTTACATTGGAAACGTTTGGTTTAGCTGTTATAAAAGTTTGTTTTTTTAGTGCTGTAAATGCATTTTCAGCTCGCACTGTACACATTTGCTATGAGAGGCATTATCTCATAAGGGAAATATTGGACAATCAAATTAATGACTGCCCAGGCTTCAGGATGTCTTTTTACACTATATAAAGGTGGAAATTTACATTGGAAACGTTTGGTTTAGCTGTTATAAAAGTTTGTTTTTTTAGTGCTGTAAATGCATTTTCAGCTCGCACTGTACACATTTGCTATGAGAGGCATTATCTCATAAGGGAAATATTGGACAATCAAATTAATGACTGCCCAGGCTTCAGGATGTCTTTTTACACTATATAAAGGTGGAAATTTACATTTGAAACGTTTGGTTTAGCTGTTATAAAAGTTTGGTTTTTTAGTGCTGAAAATGCATTTTCAGCTCGCGCTGTACACATTTGCTATGAGAGGCATTATCTCATAAGGGAAATATTGGACAATCAAATTAATGACTGCCCAGGCTTCAGGATGTCTTTTTACACTATATAAAGGTGGAAATTTACATTGGAAACGTTTGGTTTAGCTGTTATAAAAGTTTGGTTTTTTAGTGCTGTAAATGCATTTTCAGCTCGCGCTGTACACATTTGCTATGAGAGGCATTATCTCATAAGGGAAATATTGGACAATCAAATTAATGACTGCCCAGGCTTCAGGATGTCTTTTTACACTATATAAAGGTGGAAATTTACATTGGAAACGTTTGGTTTAGGTGTTATATAAGTTTGTTTTTTTAGTGCTGAAAATGCATTTTCAGCTCGCACTGTACACATTTGCTATGTGAGGCATTATCTCATAAGGGAAATACTGGACAATCAAATTAATGACTTCCCAGGCTTCAGGATGCCTTTTTACACTATATAAAGGTGGAAATTTACATTGGAAACGTTTGGTTTAGCTGTTATAAAAGTTTGGTTTTTTTAGTGCTGAAAATTCATTGTCTGCTGGCGCTGTACACTTTTTCTAAGTGTTGCAATATCTCATGAAGGAAATACTGGACAATCAAATTAGTGACTTTCCAGGCTCCAGGATGCCTTTCTACACTATATAAAGGTGGAAATTTACATTGGAAACGTTTGGTTTAGCTGTTATAAAAGTTTGGTTTTTTAGTGCTGTAAATGCATTTTCAGCTCGCGCTGTACACATTTGCTATGAGAGGCATTATCTCATAAGGGAAATATTGGACAATCATATTAATGACTGCCCAGGCTTCAGGATGTCTTTTTACACTATATAAAGGTGGAAATTTACATTGGAAACGTTTAGTTTAGCTGTTAATGAAGTATCGTTTTTTTAGTGCTGAAAATTCATTGTCTACTGGCGCTGTACACTTTTTCTAAGTGTTGCAATATCTCATGAAGGAAATACTGGACAATCAAATTAATGACTTTCCAGGCTTCAGGATGCCTTTCTACACTATATAAAGGTGGAAATTTACATTGGAAACGTTTGGTTTAGCTGTTATAAAAGTTTGGTTTTTTAGTGCTGTAAATGCATTTTCAGCTCGCGCTGTACACATTTGCTATGAGAGGCATTATCTCATAAGGGAAATATTGGACAATCAAATTAATGACTGCCCAGGCTTCAGGATGTCTTTTTACACTATATAAAGGTGGAAATTTACATTGGAAACGTTTGGTTTAGCTGTTATAAAAGTTTGGTTTTTTAGTGCTGAAAATGCATTTTCAGCTCGCACTGTACACATTTGCTATGTGAGGCATTATCTCATAAGGGAAATACTGGACAATCAAATTAATGACTTCCCAGGCTTCAGGATGCATTTTTACACTCTATAAATGTGGAAATTTACATTGGAAACGTTTGGTTTAGCTGTTATAAAAGTTTGTTTTTTTAGTGCTGTAAATGCATTTTCAGCTCGCGCTGTACACATTTGCTATGTGAGGCATTATCTCATAAGGGAAATACTGGACAATCAAATTAATGACTGCCCAGGCTTCAGGATGTCTTTTTACACTATATAAAGGTGGAAATTTACATTGGAAACGTTTGGTTTAGCTGTTATAAAAGTTTGGTTTTTTAGTGCTGAAAATGCATTTTCAGCTCGCACTGTACACATTTGCT
The DNA here is from genome assembly GCF_059441095.1 of Idiotropiscis lumnitzeri. Taxonomy (NCBI): domain Eukaryota; kingdom Metazoa; phylum Chordata; class Actinopteri; order Syngnathiformes; family Syngnathidae; genus Idiotropiscis; species Idiotropiscis lumnitzeri. The sequence goes on along the minus strand of NW_028283585.1, from coordinate 979,159 downwards.
ATGTGAGGCATTATCTCATAAGGGAAATACTGGACAATCAAATTAATGACTTCCCAGGCTTCAGGATGCCTTTTTACACTCTATAAATGTGGAAATTTACATTGGAAACGTTTGGTTTAGCTGTTAATGAAGTTTCGTTTTTTTAGTGCTGAAAATTCATTGTCTGCTGGCGCTGTACACTTTTTCTAAGTGTTGCAATATCTCATGAAGGAAATACTGGACAATCAAATTAATGACTTTCCAGGCTTCATGATGCCTTTCTACACTATATAAAGGTGGAAATTTACATTGGAAACGTTTGGTTTAGCTGTTATAAAAGTTTGTTTTTTTAGTGCTGTAAATGCATTTTCAGCTCGCGCTGTACACATTTGCTATGAGAGGCATTATCTCATAAGGGAAATATTGGACAATCAAATTAATGACTGCCCAGGCTTCAGGATGTCTTTTTACACTATATAAAGGTGGAAATTTACATTGGAAACGTTTAGTTTAGCTGTTAATGAAGTTTCGTTTTTTTAGTGCTGGAAATTCATTGTCTGCTGGCGCTGTACACTTTTTCTAAGTGTTGCAATATCTCATGAAGGAAATACTGGACAATCAAATTAATGACTTTCCAGGCTTCAGGATGCCTTTCTACACTATATAAAGGTGGAAATTTACATTGGAAACGTTTGGTTTAGCTGTTATAAAAGTTTGGTTTTTTAGTGCTGTAAATGCATTTTCAGCTCGCGCTGTACACATTTGCTATGAGAGGCATTATCTCATAAGGGAAATATTGGACAATCAAATTAATGACTGCCCAGGCTTCAGGATGTCTTTTTACACTATATAAAGGTGGAAATTTACATTGGAAACGTTTAGTTTAGCTGTTAATGAAGTTTCGGTTTTTTAGTGCTGAAAATTCATTGTCTGCTGGCGCTGTACACTTTTTCTAAGTGTTGCAATATCTCATGAAGGAAATACTGGACAATCAAATTAATCACTTTCCAGGCTTCAGGATGCCTTTCTACACTATATAAAGGTGGAAATTTACATTGGAAACGTTTGGTTTAGCTGTTATAAAAGTTTGGTTTTTTAGTGCTGTAAATGCATTTTCAGCTCGCGCTGTACACATTTGCTATGTGAGGCATTATATCATAAGGGAAATACTGGACAATCAAATTAATGACTTCCCAGGCTTCAGGATGCCTTTTTACACTCTATAAATGTGGAAATTTACATTGGAAACGTTTGGTTTAGCTGTTAATGAAGTTTCGTTTTTTTAGTGCTGAAAAAACATTGTCTGCTGGCGCTGTACACTTTTTCTAAGTGTTGCAATATCTCATGAAGGAAATACTGGACAATCAAATTAATGACTTTCCAGGCTTCAGGATGCCTTTCTACACTATATAAAGGTAGAAATTTACATTGGAAACGTTTGGTTTAGCTGTTATAAAAGTTTGGTTTTTTAGTGCTGTAAATGCATTTTCAGCTCGCGCTGTACACATTTGCTATGAGAGGCATTATCTCATAAGGGAAATATTGGACAATCAAATTAATGACTGCCCAGGCTTCAGGATGTCTTTTTACACTCTATAAAGGTGGAAATTTACATTGGAAACGTTTGGTTTAGCTGTTATAAAAGTTTGGTTTTTTAGTGCTGTAAATGCATTTTCAGCTCGCGCTGTACACATTTGCTATGAGAGGCATTATCTCATAAGGGAAATATTGGACAATCAAATTAATGGCTGCCCAGGCTTCAGGATGTCTTTTTACACTATATAAAGGTGGAAATTTACATTGGAAACGTTTAGTTTAGCTGTTAATGAAGTTTCGGTTTTTTAGTGCTGAAAATTCATTGTCTGCTGGCGCTGTACACTTTTTCTAAGTGTTGCAATATCTCATGAAGGAAATACTGGACAATCAAATTAAAGACTTTCCAGGCTTCAGGATGCCTTTTTACACTATATAAAGGTGGAAATTTACATTGGAAACGTTTGGTTTAGCTGTTATAAAAGTTTGGTTTTTTAGTGCTGTAAATGCATTTTCAGCTCGCGCTGTACACATTTGCTATGAGAGGCATTATCTCATAAGGGAAATATTGGACAATCAAATTAATGACTGCCCAGGCTTCAGGATGTCTTTTTACACTATATAAAGGTGGAAATTTACATTGGAAACATTTAGTTTAGCTGTTAATGAAGTTTCGTTTTTTTAGTGCTGAAAATTCATTGTCTGCTGGCGCTGTACACTTTTTCTAAGTGTTGCAATATCTCATGAAGGAAATACTGGACAATCAAATTAATGACTTTCCAGGCTTCAGGATGCCTTTCTACACTATATAAAGGTGGAAATTTACATTGGAAACGTTTGGTTTAGCTGTTATAAAAGTTTGGTTTTTTAGTGCTGTAAATGCATTTTCAGCTCGCGCTGTACACATTTGCTATGAGAGGCATTATCTCATAAGGGAAATATTGGACAATCAAATTAATGACTGCCCAGGCTTCAGGATGTCTTTTTACACTATATAAAGGTGGAAATTTACATTGGAAACGTTTGGTTTAGCTGTTATAAAAGTTTGGTTTTTTAGTGCTGTAAATGCATTTTCAGCTCGCGCTGTACACATTTGCTATGAGAGGCATTATCTCATAAGGGAAATATTGGACAATCAAATTAATGACTGCCCAGGCTTCAGGATGTCTTTTTACACTATATAAAGGTGGAAATTTACATTGGAAACGTTTAGTTTAGCTGTTAATGAAGTTTCGTTTTTTTAGTGCTGAAAATTCATTGTCTGCTGGCGCTGTACACTTTTTCTAAATGTTGCAATATCTCATGAAGGAAATACTGGACAATCAAATTAATGACTTTCCAGGCTTCAGGATGCCTTTCTACACTATATAAAGGTGGAAATTTACATTGGAAACGTTTGGTTTAGCTGTTATAAAAGTTTGGTTTTTTAGTGCTGTAAATGCATTTTCAGCTCGCGCTGTACACATTTGCTATGAGAGGCATTATCTCATAAGGGAAATATTGGACAATCAAATTAATGACTGCCCAGGCTTCAGGATGTCTTTTTACACTATATAAAGGTGGAAATTTACATTGGAAACGTTTGGTTTAGCTGTTATAAAAGTTTGTTTTTTTAGTGCTGTAAATGCATTTTCAGCTCGCACTGTACACATTTGCTATGAGAGGCATTATCTCATAAGGGAAATATTGGACAATCAAATTAATGACTGCCCAGGCTTCAGGATGTCTTTTTACACTATATAAAGGTGGAAATTTACATTGGAAACGTTTACTTTAGCTGTTAATGAAGTTTCGTTTATTTAGTGCTGAAAATTCATTGTCTGCTGGCGCTGTACACTTTTTCTAAGTGTTGCAATATCTCATGAAGGAAATACTGGACAATCAAATTAATGACTTTCCAGGCTTCAGGATGCCTTTCTACACTATATAAAAGTGGAAATTTACATTGGAAACGTTTGGTTTAGCTGTTATAAAAGTTTGTTTTTTTAGTGCTGTAAATGCATTTTCAGCTCGCACTGTACACATTTGCTATGTGAGGCATTATCTCATAAGGGAAATACTGGACAATCAAATTAATGACTTCCCAGGCTTCAGGATGCCTTTTTACACTCTATAAATGTGGAAATTTACATTGGAAACGTTTGGTTTAGCTGTTAATGAAGTTTCGTTTTTTTAGTGCTGAAAATTCATTGTCTGCTGGCGCTGTACACTTTTTCTAAGTGTTGCAATATCTCATGAAGGAAATACTGGACAATCAAATTAATGACTTTCCAGGCTTCAGGATGCCTTTCTACACTATATAAAGGTGGAAATTTACATTGGAAACGTTTGGTTTAGCTGTTATAAAAGTTTGGTTTTTTAGTGCTGTAAATGCATTTTCAGCTCGCGCTGTACACATTTGCTATGAGAGGCATTATCTCATAAGGGAAATATTGGACAATCAAATTAATGACTGCCCAGGCTTCAGGATGTCTTTTTACACTATATAAAGGTGGAAATTTACATTGGAAACGTTTGGTTTAGCTGTTATAAAAGTTTGTTTTTTTAGTGCTGTAAATGCATTTTCAGCTCGCACTGTACACATTTGCTATGAGAGGCATTATCTCATAAGGGAAATATTGGACAATCAAATTAATGACTGCCCAGGCTTCAGGATGTCTTTTTACACTATATAAGGGTGGAAATTTACATTGGAAACGTTTAGTTTAGCTGTTAATGAAGTTTCGTTTTTTTAGTGCTGAAAATTCATTGTCTGCTGGCGCTGTACACATTTGCTATGTGAGGCATTATCTCATAAGGGAAATACTGGACAATCAAATTAATGACTGCCCAGGCTTCAGGATGTCTTTTTACACTATATAAAGGTGGAAATTTACATTGGAAACGTTTGGTTTAGCTGTTATAAAAGTTTGGTTTTTTAGTGCTGAAAATGCATTTTCAGCTCGCACTGTACACATTTGCTATGTGAGGCATTATCTCATAAGGGAAATACTGGACAATCAAATTAATGACTGCCCAGGCTTCAGGATGCCTTTTTACACTCTATAAATGTGGAAATTTACATTGGAAACGTTTGGTTTAGCTGTTAATGAAGTTTCGTTTTTTTAGTGCTGAAAATTCATTGTCTGCTGGCGCTGTACACTTTTTCTAAGTGTTGCAATATCTCATGAAGGAAATACTGGACAATCAAATTAATGACTTTCCAGGCTTCAGGATGCCTTTCTACACTATATAAAGGTGGAAATTTACAATTGAAACGTTTGGTTTAGCTGTTATAAAAGTTTGGTTTTTTAGTGCTGTAAATGCATTTTCAGCTCGCGCTGTACACATTTGCTATGAGAGGCATTATCTCATAAGGGAAATATTGGACAATCAAATTAATGACTGCCCAGGCTTCAGGATGTCTTTTTACACTATATAAAGGTGGAAATTTACATTGGAAACGTTTGGTTTAGCTGTTATAAAAGTTTGGTTTTTTAGTGCTGAAAATGCATTTTCAGCTCGCACTGTACACATTTGCTATGTGAGGCATTATCTCATAAGGGAAATACTGGACAATCAAATTAATGACTTCCCAGGCTTCAGGATGCCTTTTTACACTCTATAAATGTGGAAATTTACATTGGAAACGTTTGGTTTAGCTGTTAATGAAGTTTCGTTTTTTTAGTGCTGAAAATTCATTGTCTGCTGGCGCTGTACACTTTTTCTAAGTGTTGCAATATCTCATGAAGGAAATACTGGACAATCAAATTAATGACTTTCCAGGCTTCAGGATGCCTTTCTACACTATATAAAGGTGGAAATTTACATTGGAAACGTTTGGTTTAGCTGTTAATGAAGTTTCGTTTTTTTTAGTGCTGAAAATTCATTGTCTGCTGGCGCTGTACACTTTTTCTAAGTGTTGCAAAATCTCATGAAGGAAATACTGGACAATCAAATTAATGACTTTCCAGGCTTCAGGATGCCTTTCTACACTATATAAAGGTGGAAATTTACATTGGAAACGTTTGGTTTAGCTGTTATAAAAGTTTGGTTTTTTAGTGCTGTAAATGCATTTTCAGCTCGCGCTGTACACATTTGCTATGAGAGGCATTATCTCATAAGGGAAATATTGGACAATCAAATTAATGACTGCCCAGGCTTCAGGATGTCTTTTTACACTATATAAAGGTGGACATTTACATTGGAAACGTTTAGTTCAGCTGTTAATGAAGTTTCGTTTTTTTAGTGCTGAAAATTCATTGTCTGCTGGCGCTGTACACTTTTTCTAAGTGTTGCAATATCTCATGAAGGAAATACTGGACAATCAAATTAATGACTTTCCAGGCTTCAGGATGCCTTTCTACACTATATAAAGGTGGAAATTTACATTGGAAACGTTTGGTTTAGCTGTTATAAAAGTTTGGGTTTTTAGTGCTGTAAATGCATTTTCAGCTCGCGCTGTACACATTTGCTATGAGAGGCATTATCTCATAAGGGAAATATTGGACAATCAAATTAATGACTGCCCAGGCTTCAGGATGTCTTTTTACACTATATAAAGGTTGAAATTTACATTGGAAACGTTTGGTTTAGCTGTTATAAAAGTTTGGTTTTTTAGTGCTGTAAATGCATTTTCAGCTCGCGCTGTACACATTTGCTATGAGAGGCATTATCTCATAAGGGAAATATTGGACAATCAAATTAATGACTGCCCAGGCTTCAGGATGTCTTTTTACACTATATAAAGGTGGAAATTTACATTGGAAACGTTTAGTTTAGCTGTTAATGAAGTTTCGTTTTTTTAGTGCTGGAAATTCATTGTCTGCTGGCGCTGTACACTTTTTCTAAGTGTTGCAATATCTCATGAAGGAAATACTGGACAATCAAATTAAAGACTTTCCAGGCTTCAGGATGCCTTTTTACACTATATAAAGGTGGAAATTTACATTGGAAACGTTTGGTTTAGCTGTTATAAAAGTTTGGTTTTTTAGTGCTGTAAATGCATTTTCAGCTCGCGCTGTACACATTTGCTATGAGAGGCATTATCTCATAAGGGAAATATTGGACAATCAAATTAATGACTGCCCAGGCTTCAGGATGTCTTTTTACACTATATAAAGGTGGAAATTTACATTGGAAACATTTAGTTTAGCTGTTAATGAAGTTTCGTTTTTTTAGTGCTGAAAATTCATTGTCTGCTGGCGCTGTACACTTTTTCTAAGTGTTGCAATATCTCATGAAGGAAATACTGGACAATCAAATTAATGACTTTCCAGGCTTCAGGATGCCTTTCTACACTATATAAAGGTGGAAATTTACATTGGAAACGTTTGGTTTAGCTGTTATAAAAGTTTGTTTTTTTAGTGCTGTAAATGCATTTTCAGCTCGCGCTGTACACATTTGCTATGAGAGGCATTATCTCATAAGGGAAATATTGGACAATCAAATTAATGACTGCCCAGGCTTCAGGATGTCTTTTTACACTATATAAAGGTGGAAATTTACATTGGAAACGTTTGGTTTAGCTGTTATAAAAGTTTGGTTTTTTAGTGCTGTAAATGCATTTTCAGCTCGCGCTGTACACATTTGCTATGAGAGGCATTATCTCATAAGGGAAATATTGGACAATCAAATTAATGACTGCCCAGGCTTCAGGATGTCTTTTTACACTATATAAGGGTGGAAATTTACATTGGAAACGTTTAGTTTAGCTGTTAATGAAGTTTCGTTTTTTTAGTGCTGAAAATTCATTGTCTGCTGGCGCTGTACACATTTGCTATGTGAGGCATTATCTCATAAGGGAAATACTGGACAATCAAATTAATGACTGCCCAGGCTTCAGGATGTCTTTTTACACTATATAAAGGTGGAAATTTACATTGGAAACGTTTGGTTTAGCTGTTATAAAAGTTTGGTTTTTTAGTGCTGAAAATGCATTTTCAGCTCGCACTGTACACATTTGCTATGTGAGGCATTATCTCATAAGGGAAATACTGGACAATCAAATTAATGACTGCCCAGGCTTCAGGATGCCTTTTTACACTCTATAAATGTGGAAATTTACATTGGAAACGTTTGGTTTAGCTGTTAATGAAGTTTCGTTTTTTTAGTGCTGAAAATTCATTGTCTGCTGGCGCTGTACACTTTTTCTAAGTGTTGCAATATCTCATGAAGGAAATACTGGACAATCAAATTAATGACTTTCCAGGCTTCAGGATGCCTTTCTACACTATATAAAGGTGGAAATTTACAATTGAAACGTTTGGTTTAGCTGTTATAAAAGTTTGGTTTTTTAGTGCTGTAAATGCATTTTCAGCTCGCGCTGTACACATTTGCTATGAGAGGCATTATCTCATAAGGGAAATATTGGACAATCAAATTAATGACTGCCCAGGCTTCAGGATGTCTTTTTACACTATATAAAGGTGGAAATTTACATTGGAAACGTTTGGTTTAGCTGTTATAAAAGTTTGGTTTTTTAGTGCTGAAAATGCATTTTCAGCTCGCACTGTACACATTTGCTATGTGAGGCATTATCTCATAAGGGAAATACTGGACAATCAAATTAATGACTTCCCAGGCTTCAGGATGCCTTTTTACACTCTATAAATGTGGAAATTTACATTGGAAACGTTTGGTTTAGCTGTTAATGAAGTTTCGTTTTTTTAGTGCTGAAAATTCATTGTCTGCTGGCGCTGTACACTTTTTCTAAGTGTTGCAATATCTCATGAAGGAAATACTGGACAATCAAATTAATGACTTTCCAGGCTTCAGGATGCCTTTCTACACTATATAAAGGTGGAAATTTACATTGGAAACGTTTGGTTTAGCTGTTAATGAAGTTTCGTTTTTTTTAGTGCTGAAAATTCATTGTCTGCTGGCGCTGTACACTTTTTCTAAGTGTTGCAATATCTCATGAAGGAAATACTGGACAATCAAATTAATGACTTTCCAGGCTTCAGGATGCCTTTCTACACTATATAAAGGTGGAAATTTACATTGGAAACGTTTGGTTTAGCTGTTATAAAAGTTTGGTTTTTTAGTGCTGTAAATGCATTTTCAGCTCGCGCTGTACACATTTGCTATGAGAGGCATTATCTCATAAGGGAAATATTGGACAATCAAATTAATGACTGCCCAGGCTTCAGGATGTCTTTTTACACTATATAAAGGTGGACATTTACATTGGAAACGTTTAGTTCAGCTGTTAATGAAGTTTCGTTTTTTTAGTGCTGAAAATTCATTGTCTGCTGGCGCTGTACACTTTTTCTAAGTGTTGCAATATCTCATGAAGGAAATACTGGACAATCAAATTAATGACTTTCCAGGCTTCAGGATGCCTTTCTACACTATATAAAGGTGGAAATTTACATTGGAAACGTTTGGTTTAGCTGTTATAAAAGTTTGGGTTTTTAGTGCTGTAAATGCATTTTCAGCTCGCGCTGTACACATTTGCTATGAGAGGCATTATCTCATAAGGGAAATATTGGACAATCAAATTAATGACTGCCCAGGCTTCAGGATGTCTTTTTACACTATATAAAGGTTGAAATTTACATTGGAAACGTTTGGTTTAGCTGTTATAAAAGTTTGGTTTTTTAGTGCTGTAAATGCATTTTCAGCTCGCGCTGTACACATTTGCTATGAGAGGCATTATCTCATAAGGGAAATATTGGACAATCAAATTAATGACTGCCCAGGCTTCAGGATGTCTTTTTACACTATATAAAGGTGGAAATTTACATTGGAAACGTTTAGTTTAGCTGTTAATGAAGTTTCGTTTTTTTAGTGCTGGAAATTCATTGTCTGCTGGCGCTGTACACTTTTTCTAAGTGTTGCAATATCTCATGAAGGAAATACTGGACAATCAAATTAAAGACTTTCCAGGCTTCAGGATGCCTTTTTACACTATATAAAGGTGGAAATTTACATTGGAAACGTTTGGTTTAGCTGTTATAAAAGTTTGGTTTTTTAGTGCTGTAAATGCATTTTCAGCTCGCGCTGTACACATTTGCTATGAGAGGCATTATCTCATAAGGGAAATATTGGACAATCAAATTAATGACTGCCCAGGCTTCAGGATGTCTTTTTACACTATATAAAGGTGGAAATTTACATTGGAAACATTTAGTTTAGCTGTTAATGAAGTTTCGTTTTTTTAGTGCTGAAAATTCATTGTCTGCTGGCGCTGTACACTTTTTCTAAGTGTTGCAATATCTCATGAAGGAAATACTGGACAATCAAATTAATGACTTTCCAGGCTTCAGGATGCCTTTCTACACTATATAAAGGTGGAAATTTACATTGGAAACGTTTGGTTTAGCTGTTATAAAAGTTTGTTTTTTTAGTGCTGTAAATGCATTTTCAGCTCGCGCTGTACACATTTGCTATGAGAGGCATTATCTCATAAGGGAAATATTGGACAATCAAATTAATGACTGCCCAGGCTTCAGGATGTCTTTTTACACTATATAAAGGTGGAAATTTACATTGGAAACGTTTGGTTTAGCTGTTATAAAAGTTTGGTTTTTTAGTGCTGTAAATGCATTTTCAGCTCGCGCTGTACACATTTGCTATGAGAGGCATTATCTCATAAGGGAAATATTGGACAATCAAATTAATGACTGCCCAGGCTTCAGGATGTCTTTTTACACTATATAAAGGTGGAAATTTACATTGGAAACGTTTGGTTTAGCTGTTATAAAAGTTTGGTTTTTTAGTGCTGAAAATGCATTTTCAGCTCGCACTGTACACATTTGCTATGTGAGGCATTATCTCATAAGGGAAATACTGGACAATCAAATTAATGACTTCCCAGGCTTCAGGATGCATTTTTACACTCTATAAATGTGGAAATTTACATTGGAAACGTTTGGTTTAGCTGTTATAAAAGTTTGTTTTTTTAGTGCTGTAAATGCATTTTCAGCTCGCGCTGTACACATTTGCTATGTGAGGCATTATCTCATAAGGGAAATACTGGACAATCAAATTAATGACTGCCCAGGCTTCAGGATGTCTTTTTACACTATATAAAGGTGGAAATTTACATTGGAAACGTTTGGTTTAGCTGTTATAAAAGTTTGGTTTTTTAGTGCTGAAAATGCATTTTCAGCTCGCACTGTACACATTTGCTATGTGAGGCATTATCTCATAAGGGAAATACTGGACAATCAAATTAATGACTTCCCAGGCTTCAGGATGCCTTTTTACACTCTATAAATGTGGAAATTTACATTGGAAACGTTTGGTTTAGCTGTTAATGAAGTTTCGTTTTTTTAGTGCTGAAAATTCATTGTCTGCTGGCGCTGTACACTTTTTCTAAGTGTTGCAATATCTCATGAAGGAAATACTGGACAATCAAATTAATGACTTTCCAGGCTTCAGGATGCCTTTCTACACTATATAAAGGTGGAAATTTACATTGGAAACGTTTGGTTTAGCTGTTATAAAAGTTTGGTTTTTTAGTGCTGTAAATGCATTTTCAGCTCGCGCTGTACACATTTGCTATGAGAGGCATTATCTCATAAGGGAAATATTGGACAATCAAATTAATGACTGCCCAGGCTTCAGGATGTCTTTTTACACTATATAAAGGTGGAAATTTACATTGGAAACGTTTAGTTTAGCTGTTAATGAAGTTTCGTTTTTTTAGTGCTGGAAATTCATTGTCTGCTGGCGCTGTACACTTTTTCTAAGTGTTACAATATCTCATGAAGGAAATACTGGACAATCAAATTAAAGACTTTCCAGGCTTCAGGATGCCTTTTTACACTATATAAAGGTGGAAATTTACATTGGAAACGTTTGGTTTAGCTGTTATAAAAGTTTGGTTTTTTAGTGCTGTAAATGCATTTTCAGCTCGCGCTGTACACATTTGCTATGAGAGGCATTATCCCATAAGGGAAATATTGGACAATCAAATTAATGACTGCCCAGGCTTCAGGATGTCTTTTTACACTATATAAAGGTGGAAATTTACATTGGAAACATTTAGTTTAGCTGTTAATGAAGTTTCGTTTTTTTAGTGCTGAAAATTCATTGTCTGCTGGCGCTGTACACTTTTTCTAAGTGTTGCAATATCTCATGAAGGAAATACTGGACAATCAAATTAATGACTTTCCAGGCTTCAGGATGCCTTTCTACACTATATAAAGGTGGAAATTTACATTGGAAACGTTTGGTTTAGCTGTTATAAAAGTTTGTTTTTTTAGTGCTGTAAATGCATTTTCAGCTCGCGCTGTACACATTTGCTATGAGAGGCATTATCTCATAAGGGAAATATTGGACAATCAAATTAATGACTGCCCAGGCTTCAGGATGTCTTTTTACACTATATAAAGGTGGAAATTTACATTGGAAACGTTTGGTTTAGCTGTTATAAAAGTTTGGTTTTTTAGTGCTGTAAATGCATTTTCAGCTCGCGCTGTACACATTTGCTATGAGAGGCATTATCTCATAAGGGAAATATTGGACAATCAAATTAATGGCTGCCCGGGCTTCAGGATGTCTTTTTACACTATATAAAGGTGGAAATTTACATTGGAAACGTTTAGTTTAGCTGTTAATGAAGTTTCGTTTTTTTAGTGCTGAAAATTCATTGTCTGCTGGCGCTGTACACTTTTTCTAAATGTTGCAATATCTCATGAAGGAAATACTGGACAATCAAATTAATGACTTTCCAGGCTTCAGGATGCCTTTCTACACTATATAAAGGTGGAAATTTACATTGGAAACGTTTGGTTTAGCTGTTATAAAAGTTTGGTTTTTTAGTGCTGTAAATGCATTTTCAGCTCGCGCTGTACACATTTGCTATGAGAGGCATTATCTCATAAGGGAAATATTGGACAATCAAATTAATGACTGCCCAGGCTTCAGGATGTCTTTTTACACTATATAAAGGAGGAAATTTACATTGGAAACGTTTGGTTTAGGTGTTATAAAAGTTTGGTTTTTTAGTGCTGAAAATGCATTTTCAGCTCGCGCTGTACACATTTGCAATGAGAGGCATTATCTCATAAGGGAAATACTGGACAATCAAATTAATGACTTCCCAGGCTTCAGGATGCCTTTTTACACTCTATAAATGTGGAAATTTACATTGGAAACGTTTGGTTTAGCTGTTAATGAAGTTTCGTTTTTTTTAGTGCTGAAAATTCATTGTCTGCTGGCGCTGTACACTTTTTCTCAGTGTTGCAATATCTCATGAAGGAAATACTGGACAATCAAATTAATGACTTTCCAGGCTTCAGGATGCCTTTCTACACTATATAAAGGTGGAAATTTACATTGGAAACGTTTGGTTTAGCTGTTATAAAAGTTTGTTTTTTTAGTGCTGTAAATGCATTTTCAGCTCGCGCTGTACACATTTGCTATGAGAGGCATTATCTCATAAGGGAAATATTGGACAATCAAATTAATGACTGCCCAGGCTTCAGGATGTCTTTTTACACTATATAAAGGTGGAAATTTACATTGGAAACGTTTGGTTTAGCTGTTATAAAAGTTTGTTTTTTTAGTGCTGTAAATGCATTTTCAGCTCGCACTGTACACATTTGCTATGAGAGGCATTATCTCATAAGGGAAATATTGGACAATCAAATTAATGACTGCCCAGGCTTCAGGATGTCTTTTTACACTATATAAAGGTGGAAATTTACATTGGAAACGTTTACTTTAGCTGTTAATGAAGTTTCGTTTATTTAGTGCTGAAAATTCATTGTCTGCTGGCGCTGTACACTTTTTCTAAGTGTTGCAATATCTCATGAAGGAAATACTGGACAATCAAATTAATGACTTTCCAGGCTTCAGGATGCCTTTCTACACTATATAAAGGTGGAAATTTACATTGGAAACGTTTGGTTTAGCTGTTGTAAAAGTTTGTTTTTTTAGTGCTGTAAATGCATTTTCAGCTCGCACTGTACACATTTGCTATGTGAGGCATTATCTCATAAGGGAAATATTGGACAATCAAATTAATGACTGCCCAGGCTTCAGGATGTCTTTTTACACTATATAAAGGTGGAAATTTACATTGGAAACGTTTGGTTTAGCTGTTATAAAAGTTTGGTTTTTTAGTGCTGTAAATGCATTTTCAGCTCGCGCTGTACACATTTGCTATGAGAGGCATTATCTCATAAGGGAAATATTGGACAATCAAATTAATGGCTGCCCGGGCTTCAGGATGTCTTTTTACACTATATAAAGGTGGAAATTTACATTGGAAACGTTTAGTTTAGCTGTTAATGAAGTTTCGTTTTTTTAGTGCTGAAAATTCATTGTCTGCTGGCGCTGTACACTTTTTCTAAATGTTGCAATATCTCATGAAGGAAATACTGGACAATCAAATTAATGACTTTCCAGGCTTCAGGATGCCTTTCTACACTATATAAAGGTGGAAATTTACATTGGAAACGTTTGGTTTAGCTGTTATAAAAGTTTGGTTTTTTAGTGCTGTAAATGCATTTTCAGCTCGCGCTGTACACATTTGCTATGAGAGGCATTATCTCATAAGGGAAATATTGGACAATCAAATTAATGACTGCCCAGGCTTCAGGATGTCTTTTTACACTATATAAAGGAGGAAATTTACATTGGAAACGTTTGGTTTAGGTGTTATAAAAGTTTGGTTTTTTAGTGCTGAAAATGCATTTTCAGCTCGCGCTGTACACATTTGCAATGAGAGGCATTATCTCATAAGGGAAATACTGGACAATCAAATTAATGACTTCCCAGGCTTCAGGATGCCTTTTTACACTCTATAAATGTGGAAATTTACATTGGAAACGTTTGGTTTAGCTGTTAATGAAGTTTCGTTTTTTTTAGTGCTGAAAATTCATTGTCTGCTGGCGCTGTACACTTTTTCTCAGTGTTGCAATATCTCATGAAGGAAATACTGGACAATCAAATTAATGACTTTCCAGGCTTCAGGATGCCTTTCTACACTATATAAAGGTGGAAATTTACATTGGAAACGTTTGGTTTAGCTGTTATAAAAGTTTGGTTTTTTAGTGCTGTAAATGCATTTTCAGCTCGCGCTGTACACATTTGCTATGAGAGGCATTATCTCATAAGGGAAATATTGGACAATCAAATTAATGACTGCCCAGGCTTCAGGATGTCTTTTTACACTATATAAAGGAGGAAATTTACATTGGAAACGTTTGGTTTAGGTGTTATAAAAGTTTGGTTTTTTAGTGCTGAAAATGCATTTTCAGCTCGCGCTGTACACATTTGCAATGAGAGGCATTATCTCATAAGGGAAATACTGGACAATCAAATTAATGACTTCCCAGGCTTCAGGATGCCTTTTTACACTCTATAAATGTGGAAATTTACATTGGAAACGTTTGGTTTAGCTGTTAATGAAGTTTCGTTTTTTTTAGTGCTGAAAATTCATTGTCTGCTGGCGCTGTACACTTTTTCTCAGTGTTGCAATATCTCATGAAGGAAATACTGGACAATCAAATTAATGACTTTCCAGGCTTCAGGATGCCTTTCTACACTATATAAAGGTGGAAATTTACATTGGAAACGTTTGGTTTAGCTGTTATAAAAGTTTGTTTTTTTAGTGCTGTAAATGCATTTTCAGCTCGCGCTGTACACATTTGCTATGAGAGGCATTATCTCATAAGGGAAATATTGGACAATCAAATTAATGACTGCCCAGGCTTCAGGATGTCTTTTTACACTATATAAAGGTGGAAATTTACATTGGAAACGTTTGGTTTAGCTGTTATAAAAGTTTGTTTTTTTAGTGCTGTAAATGCATTTTCAGCTCGCACTGTACACATTTGCTATGAGAGGCATTATCTCATAAGGGAAATATTGGACAATCAAATTAATGACTGCCCAGGCTTCAGGATGTCTTTTTACACTATATAAAGGTGGAAATTTACATTGGAAACGTTTACTTTAGCTGTTAATGAAGTTTCGTTTATTTAGTGCTGAAAATTCATTGTCTGCTGGCGCTGTACACTTTTTCTAAGTGTTGCAATATCTCATGAAGGAAATACTGGACAATCAAATTAATGACTTTCCAGGCTTCAGGATGCCTTTCTACACTATATAAAGGTGGAAATTTACATTGGAAACGTTTGGTTTAGCTGTTATAAAAGTTTGTTTTTTTAGTGCTGTAAATGCATTTTCAGCTCGCACTGCACACATTTGCTATGTGAGGCATTATCTCATAAGGGAAATACTGGACAATCAAATTAATGACTTCCCAGGCTTCAGGATGCCTTTTTACACTCTATAAATGTGGAAATTTACATTGGAAACGTTTGGTTTAGCTGTTAATGAAGTTTCGTTTTTTTTAGTGCTGAAAATTCATTGTCTGCTGGCGCT
This sequence comes from Idiotropiscis lumnitzeri, assembly GCF_059441095.1. NCBI lineage: Eukaryota > Metazoa > Chordata > Actinopteri > Syngnathiformes > Syngnathidae > Idiotropiscis > Idiotropiscis lumnitzeri. The sequence continues at coordinate 963,322 of NW_028283585.1, read as the reverse complement.
GTACACTTTTTCTAAGTGTTGCAATATCTCATGAAGGAAATACTGGACAATCAAATTAATGACTTTCCAGGCTTCAGGATGCCTTTCTACACTATATAAAGGTGGAAATTTACATTGGAAACGTTTGGTTTAGCTGTTATAAAAGTTTGGTTTTTTAGTGCTGTAAATGCATTTTCAGCTCGCGCTGTACACATTTGCTATGAGAGGCATTATCTCATAAGGGAAATATTGGACAATCAAATTAATGACTGCCCAGGCTTCAGGATGTCTTTTTACACTATATAAAGGTGGAAATTTACATTGGAAACGTTTGGTTTAGCTGTTATAAAAGTTTGTTTTTTTAGTGCTGTAAATGCATTTTCAGCTCGCACTGTACACATTTGCTATGAGAGGCATTATCTCATAAGGGAAATATTGGACAATCAAATTAATGACTGCCCAGGCTTCAGGATGTCTTTTTACACTATATAAGGGTGGAAATTTACATTGGAAACGTTTAGTTTAGCTGTTAATGAAGTTTCGTTTTTTTAGTGCTGAAAATTCATTGTCTGCTGGCGCTGTACACATTTGCTATGTGAGGCATTATCTCATAAGGGAAATACTGGACAATCAAATTAATGACTGCCCAGGCTTCAGGATGTCTTTTTACACTATATAAAGGTGGAAATTTACATTGGAAACGTTTGGTTTAGCTGTTATAAAAGTTTGGTTTTTTAGTGCTGAAAATGCATTTTCAGCTCGCACTGTACACATTTGCTATGTGAGGCATTATCTCATAAGGGAAATACTGGACAATCAAATTAATGACTGCCCAGGCTTCAGGATGCCTTTTTACACTCTATAAATGTGGAAATTTACATTGGAAACGTTTGGTTTAGCTGTTAATGAAGTTTCGTTTTTTTAGTGCTGAAAATTCATTGTCTGCTGGCGCTGTACACTTTTTCTAAGTGTTGCAATATCTCATGAAGGAAATACTGGACAATCAAATTAATGATTTTCCAGGCTTCAGGATGCCTTTCTACACTATATAAAGGTGGAAATTTACAATTGAAACGTTTGGTTTAGCTGTTATAAAAGTTTGGTTTTTTAGTGCTGTAAATGCATTTTCAGCTCGCGCTGTACACATTTGCTATGAGAGGCATTATCTCATAAGGGAAATATTGGACAATCAAATTAATGACTGCCCAGGCTTCAGGATGTCTTTTTACACTATATAAAGGTGGAAATTTACATTGGAAACGTTTGGTTTAGCTGTTATAAAAGTTTGGTTTTTTAGTGCTGAAAATGCATTTTCAGCTCGCACTGTACACATTTGCTATGTGAGGCATTATCTCATAAGGGAAATACTGGACAATCAAATTAATGACTTCCCAGGCTTCAGGATGCCTTTTTACACTCTATAAATGTGGAAATTTACATTGGAAACGTTTGGTTTAGCTGTTAATGAAGTTTCGTTTTTTTAGTGCTGAAAATTCATTGTCTGCTGGCGCTGTACACTTTTTCTAAGTGTTGCAATATCTCATGAAGGAAATACTGGACAATCAAATTAATGACTTTCCAGGCTTCAGGATGCCTTTCTACACTATATAAAGGTGGAAATTTACATTGGAAACGTTTGGTTTAGCTGTTAATGAAGTTTCGTTTTTTTTAGTGCTGAAAATTCATTGTCTGCTGGCGCTGTACACTTTTTCTAAGTGTTGCAATATCTCATGAAGGAAATACTGGACAATCAAATTAATGACTTTCCAGGCTTCAGGATGCCTTTCTACACTATATAAAGGTGGAAATTTACATTGGAAACGTTTGGTTTAGCTGTTATAAAAGTTTGGTTTTTTAGTGCTGTAAATGCATTTTCAGCTCGCGCTGTACACATTTGCTATGAGAGGCATTATCTCATAAGGGAAATATTGGACAATCAAATTAATGACTGCCCAGGCTTCAGGATGTCTTTTTACACTATATAAAGGTGGACATTTACATTGGAAACGTTTAGTTCAGCTGTTAATGAAGTTTCGTTTTTTTAGTGCTGAAAATTCATTGTCTGCTGGCGCTGTACACTTTTTCTAAGTGTTGCAATATCTCATGAAGGAAATACTGGACAATCAAATTAATGACTTTCCAGGCTTCAGGATGCCTTTCTACACTATATAAAGGTGGAAATTTACATTGGAAACGTTTGGTTTAGCTGTTATAAAAGTTTGGGTTTTTAGTGCTGTAAATGCATTTTCAGCTCGCGCTGTACACATTTGCTATGAGAGGCATTATCTCATAAGGGAAATATTGGACAATCAAATTAATGACTGCCCAGGCTTCAGGATGTCTTTTTACACTATATAAAGGTTGAAATTTACATTGGAAACGTTTGGTTTAGCTGTTATAAAAGTTTGGTTTTTTAGTGCTGTAAATGCATTTTCAGCTCGCGCTGTACACATTTGCTATGAGAGGCATTATCTCATAAGGGAAATATTGGACAATCAAATTAATGACTGCCCAGGCTTCAGGATGTCTTTTTACACTATATAAAGGTGGAAATTTACATTGGAAACGTTTAGTTTAGCTGTTAATGAAGTTTCGTTTTTTTAGTGCTGGAAATTCATTGTCTGCTGGCGCTGTACACTTTTTCTAAGTGTTGCAATATCTCATGAAGGAAATACTGGACAATCAAATTAAAGACTTTCCAGGCTTCAGGATGCCTTTTTACACTATATAAAGGTGGAAATTTACATTGGAAACGTTTGGTTTAGCTGTTATAAAAGTTTGGTTTTTTAGTGCTGTAAATGCATTTTCAGCTCGCGCTGTACACATTTGCTATGAGAGGCATTATCTCATAAGGGAAATATTGGACAATCAAATTAATGACTGCCCAGGCTTCAGGATGTCTTTTTACACTATATAAAGGTGGAAATTTACATTGGAAACATTTAGTTTAGCTGTTAATGAAGTTTCGTTTTTTTAGTGCTGAAAATTCATTGTCTGCTGGCGCTGTACACTTTTTCTAAGTGTTGCAATATCTCATGAAGGAAATACTGGACAATCAAATTAATGACTTTCCAGGCTTCAGGATGCCTTTCTACACTATATAAAGGTGGAAATTTACATTGGAAACGTTTGGTTTAGCTGTTATAAAAGTTTGTTTTTTTAGTGCTGTAAATGCATTTTCAGCTCGCGCTGTACACATTTGCTATGAGAGGCATTATCTCATAAGGGAAATATTGGACAATCAAATTAATGACTGCCCAGGCTTCAGGATGTCTTTTTACACTATATAAAGGTGGAAATTTACATTGGAAACGTTTGGTTTAGCTGTTATAAAAGTTTGGTTTTTTAGTGCTGTAAATGCATTTTCAGCTCGCGCTGTACACATTTGCTATGAGAGGCATTATCTCATAAGGGAAATATTGGACAATCAAATTAATGACTGCCCAGGCTTCAGGATGTCTTTTTACACTATATAAGGGTGGAAATTTACATTGGAAACGTTTAGTTTAGCTGTTAATGAAGTTTCGTTTTTTTAGTGCTGAAAATTCATTGTCTGCTGGCGCTGTACACATTTGCTATGTGAGGCATTATCTCATAAGGGAAATACTGGACAATCAAATTAATGACTGCCCAGGCTTCAGGATGTCTTTTTACACTATATAAAGGTGGAAATTTACATTGGAAACGTTTGGTTTAGCTGTTATAAAAGTTTGGTTTTTTAGTGCTGAAAATGCATTTTCAGCTCGCACTGTACACATTTGCTATGTGAGGCATTATCTCATAAGGGAAATACTGGACAATCAAATTAATGACTGCCCAGGCTTCAGGATGCCTTTTTACACTCTATAAATGTGGAAATTTACATTGGAAACGTTTGGTTTAGCTGTTAATGAAGTTTCGTTTTTTTAGTGCTGAAAATTCATTGTCTGCTGGCGCTGTACACTTTTTCTAAGTGTTGCAATATCTCATGAAGGAAATACTGGACAATCAAATTAATGACTTTCCAGGCTTCAGGATGCCTTTCTACACTATATAAAGGTGGAAATTTACAATTGAAACGTTTGGTTTAGCTGTTATAAAAGTTTGGTTTTTTAGTGCTGTAAATGCATTTTCAGCTCGCGCTGTACACATTTGCTATGAGAGGCATTATCTCATAAGGGAAATATTGGACAATCAAATTAATGACTGCCCAGGCTTCAGGATGTCTTTTTACACTATATAAAGGTGGAAATTTACATTGGAAACGTTTGGTTTAGCTGTTATAAAAGTTTGGTTTTTTAGTGCTGAAAATGCATTTTCAGCTCGCACTGTACACATTTGCTATGTGAGGCATTATCTCATAAGGGAAATACTGGACAATCAAATTAATGACTTCCCAGGCTTCAGGATGCCTTTTTACACTCTATAAATGTGGAAATTTACATTGGAAACGTTTGGTTTAGCTGTTAATGAAGTTTCGTTTTTTTAGTGCTGAAAATTCATTGTCTGCTGGCGCTGTACACTTTTTCTAAGTGTTGCAATATCTCATGAAGGAAATACTGGACAATCAAATTAATGACTTTCCAGGCTTCAGGATGCCTTTCTACACTATATAAAGGTGGAAATTTACATTGGAAACGTTTGGTTTAGCTGTTAATGAAGTTTCGTTTTTTTTAGTGCTGAAAATTCATTGTCTGCTGGCGCTGTACACTTTTTCTAAGTGTTGCAATATCTCATGAAGGAAATACTGGACAATCAAATTAATGACTTTCCAGGCTTCAGGATGCCTTTCTACACTATATAAAGGTGGAAATTTACATTGGAAACGTTTGGTTTAGCTGTTATAAAAGTTTGGTTTTTTAGTGCTGTAAATGCATTTTCAGCTCGCGCTGTACACATTTGCTATGAGAGGCATTATCTCATAAGGGAAATATTGGACAATCAAATTAATGACTGCCCAGGCTTCAGGATGTCTTTTTACACTATATAAAGGTGGACATTTACATTGGAAACGTTTAGTTCAGCTGTTAATGAAGTTTCGTTTTTTTAGTGCTGAAAATTCATTGTCTGCTGGCGCTGTACACTTTTTCTAAGTGTTGCAATATCTCATGAAGGAAATACTGGACAATCAAATTAATGACTTTCCAGGCTTCAGGATGCCTTTCTACACTATATAAAGGTGGAAATTTACATTGGAAACGTTTGGTTTAGCTGTTATAAAAGTTTGGGTTTTTATGCTGTAAATGCATTTTCAGCTCGCGCTGTACACATTTGCTATGAGAGGCATTATCTCATAAGGGAAATATTGGACAATCAAATTAATGACTGCCCAGGCTTCAGGATGTCTTTTTACACTATATAAAGGTTGAAATTTACATTGGAAACGTTTGGTTTAGCTGTTATAAAAGTTTGGTTTTTTAGTGCTGTAAATGCATTTTCAGCTCGCGCTGTACACATTTGCTATGAGAGGCATTATCTCATAAGGGAAATATTGGACAATCAAATTAATGACTGCCCAGGCTTCAGGATGTCTTTTTACACTATATAAAGGTGGAAATTTACATTGGAAACGTTTAGTTTAGCTGTTAATGAAGTTTCGTTTTTTTAGTGCTGGAAATTCATTGTCTGCTGGCGCTGTACACTTTTTCTAAGTGTTGCAATATCTCATGAAGGAAATACTGGACAATCAAATTAAAGACTTTCCAGGCTTCAGGATGCCTTTTTACACTATATAAAGGTGGAAATTTACATTGGAAACGTTTGGTTTAGCTGTTATAAAAGTTTGGTTTTTTAGTGCTGTAAATGCATTTTCAGCTCGCGCTGTACACATTTGCTATGAGAGGCATTATCTCATAAGGGAAATATTGGACAATCAAATTAATGACTGCCCAGGCTTCAGGATGTCTTTTTACACTATATAAAGGTGGAAATTTACATTGGAAACATTTAGTTTAGCTGTTAATGAAGTTTCGTTTTTTTAGTGCTGAAAATTCATTGTCTGCTGGCGCTGTACACTTTTTCTAAGTGTTGCAATATCTCATGAAGGAAATACTGGACAATCAAATTAATGACTTTCCAGGCTTCAGGATGCCTTTCTACACTATATAAAGGTGGAAATTTACATTGGAAACGTTTGGTTTAGCTGTTATAAAAGTTTGTTTTTTTAGTGCTGTAAATGCATTTTCAGCTCGCGCTGTACACATTTGCTATGAGAGGCATTATCTCATAAGGGAAATATTGGACAATCAAATTAATGACTGCCCAGGCTTCAGGATGTCTTTTTACACTATATAAAGGTGGAAATTTACATTGGAAACGTTTGGTTTAGCTGTTATAAAAGTTTGGTTTTTTAGTGCTGTAAATGCATTTTCAGCTCGCGCTGTACACATTTGCTATGAGAGGCATTATCTCATAAGGGAAATATTGGACAATCAAATTAATGAATGCCCAGGCTTCAGGATGTCTTTTTACACTATATAAAGGTGGAAATTTACATTGGAAACGTTTGGTTTAGCTGTTATAAAAGTTTGGTTTTTTAGTGCTGAAAATGCATTTTCAGCTCGCACTGTACACATTTGCTATGTGAGGCATTATCTCATAAGGGAAATACTGGACAATCAAATTAATGACTTCCCAGGCTTCAGGATGCATTTTTACACTCTATAAATGTGGAAATTTACATTGGAAACGTTTGGTTTAGCTGTTATAAAAGTTTGTTTTTTTAGTGCTGTAAATGCATTTTCAGCTCGCGCTGTACACATTTGCTATGTGAGGCATTATCTCATAAGGGAAATACTGGACAATCAAATTAATGACTGCCCAGGCTTCAGGATGTCTTTTTACACTATATAAAGGTGGAAATTTACATTGGAAACGTTTGGTTTAGCTGTTATAAAAGTTTGGTTTTTTAGTGCTGAAAATGCATTTTCAGCTCGCACTGTACACATTTGCTATGTGAGGCATTATCTCATAAGGGAAATACTGGACAATCAAATTAATGACTTCCCAGGCTTCAGGATGCCTTTTTACACTCTATAAATGTGGAAATTTACATTGGAAACGTTTGGTTTAGCTGTTAATGAAGTTTCGTTTTTTTAGTGCTGAAAATTCATTGTCTGCTGGCGCTGTACACTTTTTCTAAGTGTTGCAATATCTCATGAAGGAAATACTGGACAATCAAATTAATGACTTTCCAGGCTTCAGGATGCCTTTCTACACTATATAAAGGTGGAAATTTACATTGGAAACGTTTGGTTTAGCTGTTATAAAAGTTTGGTTTTTTAGTGCTGTAAATGCATTTTCAGCTCGCGCTGTACACATTTGCTATGAGAGGCATTATCTCATAAGGGAAATATTGGACAATCAAATTAATGACTGCCCAGGCTTCAGGATGTCTTTTTACACTATATAAAGGTGGAAATTTACATTGGAAACGTTTAGTTTAGCTGTTAATGAAGTTTCGTTTTTTTAGTGCTGGAAATTCATTGTCTGCTGGCGCTGTACACTTTTTCTAAGTGTTACAATATCTCATGAAGGAAATACTGGACAATCAAATTAAAGACTTTCCAGGCTTCAGGATGCCTTTTTACACTATATAAAGGTGGAAATTTACATTGGAAACGTTTGGTTTAGCTGTTATAAAAGTTTGGTTTTTTAGTGCTGTAAATGCATTTTCAGCTCGCGCTGTACACATTTGCTATGAGAGGCATTATCCCATAAGGGAAATATTGGACAATCAAATTAATGACTGCCCAGGCTTCAGGATGTCTTTTTACACTATATAAAGGTGGAAATTTACATTGGAAACATTTAGTTTAGCTGTTAATGAAGTTTCGTTTTTTTAGTGCTGAAAATTCATTGTCTGCTGGCGCTGTACACTTTTTCTAAGTGTTGCAATATCTCATGAAGGAAATACTGGACAATCAAATTAATGACTTTCCAGGCTTCAGGATGCCTTTCTACACTATATAAAGGTGGAAATTTACATTGGAAACGTTTGGTTTAGCTGTTATAAAAGTTTGTTTTTTTAGTGCTGTAAATGCATTTTCAGCTCGCGCTGTACACATTTGCTATGAGAGGCATTATCTCATAAGGGAAATATTGGACAATCAAATTAATGACTGCCCAGGCTTCAGGATGTCTTTTTACACTATATAAAGGTGGAAATTTACATTGGAAACGTTTGGTTTAGCTGTTATAAAAGTTTGGTTTTTTAGTGCTGTAAATGCATTTTCAGCTCGCGCTGTACACATTTGCTATGAGAGGCATTATCTCATAAGGGAAATATTGGACAATCAAATTAATGGCTGCCCGGGCTTCAGGATGTCTTTTTACACTATATAAAGGTGGAAATTTACATTGGAAACGTTTAGTTTAGCTGTTAATGAAGTTTCGTTTTTTTAGTGCTGAAAATTCATTGTCTGCTGGCGCTGTACACTTTTTCTAAATGTTGCAATATCTCATGAAGGAAATACTGGACAATCAAATTAATGACTTTCCAGGCTTCAGGATGCCTTTCTACACTATATAAAGGTGGAAATTTACATTGGAAACGTTTGGTTTAGCTGTTATAAAAGTTTGGTTTTTTAGTGCTGTAAATGCATTTTCAGCTCGCGCTGTACACATTTGCTATGAGAGGCATTATCTCATAAGGGAAATATTGGACAATCAAATTAATGACTGCCCAGGCTTCAGGATGTCTTTTTACACTATATAAAGGAGGAAATTTACATTGGAAACGTTTGGTTTAGGTGTTATAAAAGTTTGGTTTTTTAGTGCTGAAAATGCATTTTCAGCTCGCGCTGTACACATTTGCAATGAGAGGCATTATCTCATAAGGGAAATACTGGACAATCAAATTAATGACTTCCCAGGCTTCAGGATGCCTTTTTACACTCTATAAATGTGGAAATTTACATTGGAAACGTTTGGTTTAGCTGTTAATGAAGTTTCGTTTTTTTTAGTGCTGAAAATTCATTGTCTGCTGGCGCTGTACACTTTTTCTCAGTGTTGCAATATCTCATGAAGGAAATACTGGACAATCAAATTAATGACTTTCCAGGCTTCAGGATGCCTTTCTACACTATATAAAGGTGGAAATTTACATTGGAAACGTTTGGTTTAGCTGTTATAAAAGTTTGTTTTTTTAGTGCTGTAAATGCATTTTCAGCTCGCGCTGTACACATTTGCTATGAGAGGCATTATCTCATAAGGGAAATATTGGACAATCAAATTAATGACTGCCCAGGCTTCAGGATGTCTTTTTACACTATATAAAGGTGGAAATTTACATTGGAAACGTTTGGTTTAGCTGTTATAAAAGTTTGTTTTTTTAGTGCTGTAAATGCATTTTCAGCTCGCACTGTACACATTTGCTATGAGAGGCATTATCTCATAAGGGAAATATTGGACAATCAAATTAATGACTGCCCAGGCTTCAGGATGTCTTTTTACACTATATAAAGGTGGAAATTTACATTGGAAACGTTTACTTTAGCTGTTAATGAAGTTTCGTTTATTTAGTGCTGAAAATTCATTGTCTGCTGGCGCTGTACACTTTTTCTAAGTGTTGCAATATCTCATGAAGGAAATACTGGACAATCAAATTAATGACTTTCCAGGCTTCAGGATGCCTTTCTACACTATATAAAGGTGGAAATTTACATTGGAAACGTTTGGTTTAGCTGTTGTAAAAGTTTGTTTTTTTAGTGCTGTAAATGCATTTTCAGCTCGCACTGTACACATTTGCTATGTGAGGCATTATCTCATAAGGGAAATATTGGACAATCAAATTAATGACTGCCCAGGCTTCAGGATGTCTTTTTACACTATATAAAGGTGGAAATTTACATTGGAAACGTTTGGTTTAGCTGTTATAAAAGTTTGGTTTTTTAGTGCTGTAAATGCATTTTCAGCTCGCGCTGTACACATTTGCTATGAGAGGCATTATCTCATAAGGGAAATATTGGACAATCAAATTAATGGCTGCCCGGGCTTCAGGATGTCTTTTTACACTATATAAAGGTGGAAATTTACATTGGAAACGTTTAGTTTAGCTGTTAATGAAGTTTCGTTTTTTTAGTGCTGAAAATTCATTGTCTGCTGGCGCTGTACACTTTTTCTAAATGTTGCAATATCTCATGAAGGAAATACTGGACAATCAAATTAATGACTTTCCAGGCTTCAGGATGCCTTTCTACACTATATAAAGGTGGAAATTTACATTGGAAACGTTTGGTTTAGCTGTTATAAAAGTTTGGTTTTTTAGTGCTGTAAATGCATTTTCAGCTCGCGCTGTACACATTTGCTATGAGAGGCATTATCTCATAAGGGAAATATTGGACAATCAAATTAATGACTGCCCAGGCTTCAGGATGTCTTTTTACACTATATAAAGGAGGAAATTTACATTGGAAACGTTTGGTTTAGGTGTTATAAAAGTTTGGTTTTTTAGTGCTGAAAATGCATTTTCAGCTCGCGCTGTACACATTTGCAATGAGAGGCATTATCTCATAAGGGAAATACTGGACAATCAAATTAATGACTTCCCAGGCTTCAGGATGCCTTTTTACACTCTATAAATGTGGAAATTTACATTGGAAACGTTTGGTTTAGCTGTTAATGAAGTTTCGTTTTTTTTAGTGCTGAAAATTCATTGTCTGCTGGCGCTGTACACTTTTTCTCAGTGTTGCAATATCTCATGAAGGAAATACTGGACAATCAAATTAATGACTTTCCAGGCTTCAGGATGCCTTTCTACACTATATAAAGGTGGAAATTTACATTGGAAACGTTTGGTTTAGCTGTTATAAAAGTTTGTTTTTTTAGTGCTGTAAATGCATTTTCAGCTCGCGCTGTACACATTTGCTATGAGAGGCATTATCTCATAAGGGAAATATTGGACAATCAAATTAATGACTGCCCAGGCTTCAGGATGTCTTTTTACACTATATAAAGGTGGAAATTTACATTGGAAACGTTTGGTTTAGCTGTTATAAAAGTTTGTTTTTTTAGTGCTGTAAATGCATTTTCAGCTCGCACTGTACACATTTGCTATGAGAGGCATTATCTCATAAGGGAAATATTGGACAATCAAATTAATGACTGCCCAGGCTTCAGGATGTCTTTTTACACTATATAAAGGTGGAAATTTACATTGGAAACGTTTACTTTAGCTGTTAATGAAGTTTCGTTTATTTAGTGCTGAAAATTCATTGTCTGCTGGCGCTGTACACTTTTTCTAAGTGTTGCAATATCTCATGAAGGAAATACTGGACAATCAAATTAATGACTTTCCAGGCTTCAGGATGCCTTTCTACACTATATAAAGGTGGAAATTTACATTGGAAACGTTTGGTTTAGCTGTTATAAAAGTTTGTTTTTTTAGTGCTGTAAATGCATTTTCAGCTCGCACTGCACACATTTGCTATGTGAGGCATTATCTCATAAGGGAAATACTGGACAATCAAATTAATGACTTCCCAGGCTTCAGGATGCCTTTTTACACTCTATAAATGTGGAAATTTACATTGGAAACGTTTGGTTTAGCTGTTAATGAAGTTTCGTTTTTTTTAGTGCTGAAAATTCATTGTCTGCTGGCGCTGTACACTTTTTCTAAGTGTTGCAATATCTCATGAAGGAAATACTGGACAATCAAATTAATGACTTTCCAGGCTTCAGGATGCCTTTCTACACTATATAAAGGTGGAAATTTACATTGGAAACGTTTGGTTTAGCTGTTATAAAAGTTTGGTTTTTTAGTGCTGTAAATGCATTTTCAGCTCGCGCTGTACACATTTGCTATGAGAGGCATTATCTCATAAGGGAAATATTGGACAATCAAATTAATGACTGCCCAGGCTTCAGGATGTCTTTTTACACTATATAAAGGTGGAAATTTACATTGGAAACGTTTGGTTTAGCTGTTATAAAAGTTTGTTTTTTTAGTGCTGTAAATGCATTTTCAGCTCGCACTGTACACATTTGCTATGAGAGGCATTATCTCATAAGGGAAATATTGGACAATCAAATTAATGACTGCCCAGGCTTCAGGATGTCTTTTTACACTATATAAAGGTGGAAATTTACATTGGAAACGTTTACTTTAGCTGTTAATGAAGTTTCGTTTATTTAGTGCTGAAAATTCATTGTCTGCTGGCGCTGTACACTTTTTCTAAGTGTTGCAATATCTCATGAAGGAAATACTGGACAATCAAATTAATGACTTTCCAGGCTTCAGGATGCCTTTCTACACTATATAAAGGTGGAAATTTACATTGGAAACGTTTGGTTTAGCTGTTATAAAAGTTTGTTTTTTTAGTGCTGTAAATGCATTTTCAGCTCGCACTGTACACATTTGCTATGTGAGGCATTATCTCATAAGGGAAATACTGGACAATCAAATTAATGACTTCCCAGGCTTCAGGATGCCTTTTTACACTCTATAAATGTGGAAATTTACATTGGAAACGTTTGGTTTAGCTGTTAATGAAGTTTCGTTTTTTTAGTGCTGAAAATTCATTGTCTGCTGGCGCTGTACACTTTTTCTAAGTGTTGCAATATCTCATGAAGGAAATACTGGACAATCAAATTAATGACTTTCCAGGCTTCAGGATGCCTTTCTACACTATATAAAGGTGGAAATTTACATTGGAAACGTTTGGTTTAGCTGTTATAAAAGTTTGGTTTTTTAGTGCTGTAAATGCATTTTCAGCTCGCGCTGTACACATTTGCTATGAGAGGCATTATCTCATAAGGGAAATATTGGACAATCAAATTAATGACTGCCCAGGCTTCAGGATGTCTTTTTACACTATATAAAGGTGGAAATTTACATTGGAAACGTTTGGTTTAGCTGTTATAAAAGTTTGTTTTTTTAGTGCTGTAAATGCATTTTCAGCTCGCACTGTACACATTTGCTATGAGAGGCATTATCTCATAAGGGAAATATTGGACAATCAAATTAATGACTGCCCAGGCTTCAGGATGTCTTTTTACACTATATAAAGGTGGAAATTTACATTGGAAACGTTTGGTTTAGCTGTTATAAAAGTTTGTTTTTTTAGTGCTGTAAATGCATTTTCAGCTCGCACTGTACACATTTGCTATGAGAGGCATTATCTCATAAGGGAAATATTGGACAATCAAATTAATGACTGCCCAGGCTTCAGGATGTCTTTTTACACTATATAAAGGTGGAAATTTACATTTGAAACGTTTGGTTTAGCTGTTATAAAAGTTTGGTTTTTTAGTGCTGAAAATGCATTTTCAGCTCGCGCTGTACACATTTGCTATGAGAGGCATTATCTCATAAGGGAAATATTGGACAATCAAATTAATGACTGCCCAGGCTTCAGGATGTCTTTTTACACTATATAAAGGTGGAAATTTACATTGGAAACGTTTGGTTTAGCTGTTATAAAAGTTTGGTTTTTTAGTGCTGTAAATGCATTTTCAGCTCGCGCTGTACACATTTGCTATGAGAGGCATTATCTCATAAGGGAAATATTGGACAATCAAATTAATGACTGCCCAGGCTTCAGGATGTCTTTTTACACTATATAAAGGTGGAAATTTACATTGGAAACGTTTGGTTTAGGTGTTATATAAGTTTGTTTTTTTAGTGCTGAAAATGCATTTTCAGCTCGCACTGTACACATTTGCTATGTGAGGCATTATCTCATAAGGGAAATACTGGACAATCAAATTAATGACTTCCCAGGCTTCAGGATGCCTTTTTACACTATATAAAGGTGGAAATTTACATTGGAAACGTTTGGTTTAGCTGTTATAAAAGTTTGGTTTTTTTAGTGCTGAAAATTCATTGTCTGCTGGCGCTGTACACTTTTTCTAAGTGTTGCAATATCTCATGAAGGAAATACTGGACAATCAAATTAATGACTTTCCAGGCTCCAGGATGCCTTTCTACACTATATAAAGGTGGAAATTTACATTGGAAACGTTTGGTTTAGCTGTTATAAAAGTTTGGTTTTTTAGTGCTGTAAATGCATTTTCAGCTCGCGCTGTACACATTTGCTATGAGAGGCATTATCTCATAAGGGAAATATTGGACAATCATATTAATGACTGCCCAGGCTTCAGGATGTCTTTTTACACTATATAAAGGTGGAAATTTACATTGGAAACGTTTAGTTGAGCTGTTAATGAAGTATCGTTTTTTTAGTGCTGAAAATTCATTGTCTACTGGCGCTGTACACTTTTTCTAAGTGTTGCAATATCTCATGAAGGAAATACTGGACAATCAAATTAATGACTTTCCAGGCTTCAGGATGCCTTTCTACACTAGATAAAGGTGGAAATTTACATTGGAAACGTTTGGTTTAGCTGTTATAAAAGTTTGTTTTTTTAGTGCTGTAAATGCATTTTCAGCTCGCACTGTACACATTTGCTATGAGAGGCATTATCTCATAAGGGAAATATTGGACAATCAAATTAATGACTGCCCAGGCTTCAGGATGTCTTTTTACACTATATAAAGGTGGAAATTTACATTGGAAACGTTTACTTTAGCTGTTAATGAAGTTTCGTTTATTTAGTGCTGAAAATTCATTGTCTGCTGGCGCTGTACACTTTTTCTAAGTGTTGCAATATCTCATGAAGGAAATACTGGACAATCAAATTAATGACTTTCCAGGCTTCAGGATGCCTTTCTACACTATATAAAGGTGGAAATTTACATTGGAAACGTTTGGTTTAGCTGTTATAAAAGTTTGGTTTTTTAGTGCTGTAAATGCATTTTCAGCTCGCGCTGTACACATTTGCTATGAGAGGCATTATCTCATAAGGGAAATATTGGACAATCAAATTAATGACTGCCCAGGCTTCAGGATGTCTTTTTACACTATATAAAGGTGGAAATTTACATTGGAAACGTTTGGTTTAGCTGTTATAAAAGTTTGTTTTTTTAGTGCTGTAAATGCATTTTCAGCTCGCACTGTACACATTTGCTATGAGAGGCATTATCTCATAAGGGAAATATTGGACAATCAAATTAATGACTGCCCAGGCTTCAGGATGTCTTTTTACACTATATAAAGGTGGAAATTTACATTGGAAACGTTTGGTTTAGCTGTTATAAAAGTTTGTTTTTTTAGTGCTGTAAATGCATTTTCAGCTCGCACTGTACACATTTGCTATGAGAGGCATTATCTCATAAGGGAAATATTGGACAATCAAATTAATGACTGCCCAGGCTTCAGGATGTCTTTTTACACTATATAAAGGTGGAAATTTACATTTGAAACGTTTGGTTTAGCTGTTATAAAAGTTTGGTTTTTTAGTGCTGAAAATGCATTTTCAGCTCGCGCTGTACACATTTGCTATGAGAGGCATTATCTCATAAGGGAAATATTGGACAATCAAATTAATGACTGCCCAGGCTTCAGGATGTCTTTTTACACTATATAAAGGTGGAAATTTACATTGGAAACGTTTGGTTTAGCTGTTATAAAAGTTTGGTTTTTTAGTGCTGTAAATGCATTTTCAGCTCGCGCTGTACACATTTGCTATGAGAGGCATTATCTCATAAGGGAAATATTGGACAATCAAATTAATGACTGCCCAGGCTTCAGGATGTCTTTTTACACTATATAAAGGTGGAAATTTACATTGGAAACGTTTGGTTTAGGTGTTATATAAGTTTGTTTTTTTAGTGCTGAAAATGCATTTTCAGCTCGCACTGTACACATTTGCTATGTGAGGCATTATCTCATAAGGGAAATACTGGACAATCAAATTAATGACTTCCCAGGCTTCAGGATGCCTTTTACACTATATAAAGGTGGAAATTTACATTGGAAACGTTTGGTTTAGCTGTTATAAAAGTTTGGTTTTTTTAGTGCTGAAAATTCATTGTCTGCTGGCGCTGTACACTTTTTCTAAGTGTTGCAATATCTCATGAAGGAAATACTGGACAATCAAATTAATGACTTTCCAGGCTCCAGGATGCCTTTCTACACTATATAAAGGTGGAAATTTACATTGGAAACGTTTGGTTTAGCTGTTATAAAAGTTTGGTTTTTTAGTGCTGTAAATGCATTTTCAGCTCGCGCTGTACACATTTGCTATGAGAGGCATTATCTCATAAGGGAAATATTGGACAATCATATTAATGACTGCCCAGGCTTCAGGATGTCTTTTTACACTATTTAAAGGTGGAAATTTACATTGGAAACGTTTAGTTGAGCTGTTAATGAAGTATCGTTTTTTTAGTGCTGAAAATTCATTGTCTACTGGCGCTGTACACTTTTTCTAAGTGTTGCAATATCTCATGAAGGAAATACTGGACAATCAAATTAATGACTTTCCAGGCTTCAGGATGCCTTTCTACACTATATAAAGGTGGAAATTTACATTGGAAACGTTTGGTTTAGCTGTTATAAAAGTTTGGTTTTTTAGTGCTGTAAATGCATTTTCAGCTCGCGCTGTACACATTTGCTATGAGAGGCATTATCTCATAAGGGAAATATTGGACAATCAAATTAATGACTGCCCAGGCTTCAGGATGTCTTTTTACACTATATAAAGGTGGAAATTTACATTGGAAACGTTTGGTTTAGCTGTTATAAAAGTTTGGTTTTTTAGTGCTGAAAATGTATTTTCAGCTCGCACTGTACACATTTGCTATGTGAGGCATTATCTCATAAGGGAAATACTGGACAATCAAATTAATGACTTCCCAGGCTTCAGGATGCATTTTTACACTCTATAAATGTGGAAATTTACATTGGAAACGTTTGGTTTAGCTGTTATAAAAGTTTGTTTTTTTAGTGCTGTAAATGCATTTTCAGCTCGCGCTGTACACATTTGCTATGTGAGGCATTATCTCATAAGGGAAATACTGGACAATCAAATTAATGACTGCCCAGGCTTCAGGATGTCTTTTTACACTATATAAAGGTGGAAATTTACATTGGAAACGTTTGGTTTAGCTGTTATAAAAGTTTGGTTTTTTAGTGCTGAAAATGCATTTTCAGCTCGCACTGTACACATTTGCTATGTGAGGCATTATCTCATAAGGGAAATACTGGACAATCAAATTAATGACTTCCCAGGCTTCAGGATGCCTTTTTACACTCTATAAATGTGGAAATTTACATTGGAAACGTTTGGTTTAGCTGTTAATGAAGTTTCGTTTTTTTAGTGCTGAAAATTCATTGTCTGCTGGCGCTGTACACTTTTTCTAAGTGTTGCAATATCTCATGAAGGAAATACTGGACAATCAAATTAATGACTTTCCAGGCTTCAGGATGCCTTTCTACACTATATAAAGGTGGAAATTTACAATGGAAACGTTTGGTTTAGCTGTTATAAAAGTTTGGTTTTTTTAGTGCTGTAAATGCATTTTCAGCTCGCGCTGTACACATTTGCTATGAGAGGCATTATCTCATAAGGGAAATATTGGACAATCAAATTAATGACTGCCCAGGCTTCAGGATGTCTTTTTACACTATATAAAGGTGGAAATTTACATTGGAAACGTTTAGTTTAGCTGTTAATGAAGTTTCGTTTTTTTAGTGCTGGAAATTCATTGTCTGCTGGCGCTGTACACTTTTTCTAAGTGTTGCAATATCTCATGAAGGAAATACTGGACAATCAAATTAATGACTTTCCAGGCTTCAGGATGCCTTTCTACACTATATAAAGGTGGAAATTTACATTGGAAACGTTTGGTTTAGCTGTTATAAAAGTTTGGTTTTTTAGTGCTGTAAATGCATTTTCAGCTCGCGCTGTACACATTTGCTATGAAAGGCATTATCTCATAAGGGAAATATTGGACAATCAAATTAATGACTGCCCAGGCTTCAGGATGTCTTTTTACACTATATAAAGGTGGAAATTTACATTGGAAACGTTTAGTTTAGCTGTTAATGAAGTTTCGGTTTTTTAGTGCTGAAAATTCATTGTCTGCTGGCGCTGTACACTTTTTCTAAGTGTTGCAATATCTCATGAACGAAATACTGGACAATCAAATTAATCACTTTCCAGGCTTCAGGATGCCTTTCTACACTATATAAAGGTGGAAATTTACATTGGAAACGTTTGGTTTAGCTGTTATAAAAGTTTGGTTTTTTAGTGCTGTAAATGCATTTTCAGCTCGCGCTGTACACATTTGCTATGTGAGGCATTATATCATAAGGGAAATACTGGACAATCAAATTAATGACTTCCCAGGCTTCAGGATGCCTTTTTACACTCTATAAATGTGGAAATTTACATTGGAAACGTTTGGTTTAGCTGTTAATGAAGTTTCGTTTTTTTAGTGCTGAAAAAACATTGTCTGCTGGCGCTGTACACTTTTTCTAAGTGTTGCAATATCTCATGAAGGAAATACTGGACAATCAAATTAATGACTTTCCAGGCTTCAGGATGCCTTTCTACACTATATAAAGGTAGAAATTTACATTGGAAACGTTTGGTTTAGCTGTTATAAAAGTTTGGTTTTTTAGTGCTGTAAATGCATTTTCAGCTCGCGCTGTACACATTTGCTATGAGAGGCATTATCTCATAAGGGAAATATTGGACAATCAAATTAATGACTGCCCAGGCTTCAGGATGTCTTTTTACACTCTATAAAGGTGGAAATTTACATTGGAAACGTTTGGTTTAGCTGTTATAAAAGTTTGGTTTTTTAGTGCTGTAAATGCATTTTCAGCTCGCGCTGTACACATTTGCTATGAGAGGCATTATCTCATAAGGGAAATATTGGACAATCAAATTAATGGCTGCCCAGGCTTCAGGATGTCTTTTTACACTATATAAAGGTGGAAATTTACATTGGAAACGTTTAGTTTAGCTGTTAATGAAGTTTCGGTTTTTTAGTGCTGAAAATTCATTGTCTGCTGGCGCTGTACACTTTTTCTAAGTGTTGCAATATCTCATGAAGGAAATACTGGACAATCAAATTAAAGACTTTCCAGGCTTCAGGATGCCTTTTTACACTATATAAAGGTGGAAATTTACATTGGAAACGTTTGGTTTAGCTGTTATAAAAGTTTGGTTTTTTAGTGCTGTAAATGCATTTTCAGCTCGCGCTGTACACATTTGCTATGAGAGGCATTATCTCATAAGGGAAATATTGGACAATCAAATTAATGACTGCCCAGGCTTCAGGATGTCTTTTTACACTATATAAAGGTGGAAATTTACATTGGAAACATTTAGTTTAGCTGTTAATGAAGTTTCGTTTTTTTAGTGCTGAAAATTCATTGTCTGCTGGCGCTGTACACTTTTTCTAAGTGTTGCAATATCTCATGAAGGAAATACTGGACAATCAAATTAATGACTTTCCAGGCTTCAGGATGCCTTTCTACACTATATAAAGGTGGAAATTTACATTGGAAACGTTTGGTTTAGCTGTTATAAAAGTTTGGTTTTTTAGTGCTGTAAATGCATTTTCAGCTCGCGCTGTACACATTTGCTATGAGAGGCATTATCTCATAAGGGAAATATTGGACAATCAAATTAATGACTGCCCAGGCTTCAGGATGTCTTTTTACACTATATAAAGGTGGAAATTTACATTGGAAACGTTTGGTTTAGCTGTTATAAAAGTTTGGTTTTTTAGTGCTGTAAATGCATTTTCAGCTCGCGCTGTACACATTTGCTATGAGAGGCATTATCTCATAAGGGAAATATTGGACAATCAAATTAATGGCTGCCCGGGCTTCAGGATGTCTTTTTACACTATATAAAGGTGGAAATTTACATTGGAAACGTTTAGTTTAGCTGTTAATGAAGTTTCGTTTTTTTAGTGCTGAAAATTCATTGTCTGCTGGCGCTGTACACTTTTTCTAAATGTTGCAATATCTCATGAAGGAAATACTGGACAATCAAATTAATGACTTTCCAGGCTTCAGGATGCCTTTCTACACTATATAAAGGTGGAAATTTACATTGGAAACGTTTGGTTTAGCTGTTATAAAAGTTTGGTTTTTTAGTGCTGTAAATGCATTTTCAGCTCGCGCTGTACACATTTGCTATGAGAGGCATTATCTCATAAGGGAAATATTGGACAATCAAATTAATGACTGCCCAGGCTTCAGGATGTCTTTTTACACTATATAAAGGAGGAAATTTACATTGGAAACGTTTGGTTTAGGTGTTATAAAAGTTTGGTTTTTTAGTGCTGAAAATGCATTTTCAGCTCGCGCTGTACACATTTGCAATGAGAGGCATTATCTCATAAGGGAAATACTGGACAATCAAATTAATGACTGCCCAGGCTTCAGGATGTCTTTTTACACTATATAAAGGTGGAAATTTACATTGGAAACGTTTGGTTTAGCTGTTATAAAAGTTTGTTTTTTTAGTGCTGTAAATGCATTTTCAGCTCGCACTGTACACATTTGCTATGAGAGGCATTATCTCATAAGGGAAATATTGGACAATCAAATTAATGACTGCCCAGGCTTCAGGATGTCTTTTTACACTATATAAAGGTGGAAATTTACATTGGAAACGTTTACTTTAGCTGTTAATGAAGTTTCGTTTATTTAGTGCTGAAAATTCATTGTCTGCTGGCGCTGTACACTTTTTCTAAGTGTTGCAATATCTCATGAAGGAAATACTGGACAATCAAATTAATGACTTTCCAGGCTTCAGGATGCCTTTCTACACTATATAAAGGTGGAAATTTACATTGGAAACGTTTGGTTTAGCTGTTATAAAAGTTTGTTTTTTTAGTGCTGTAAATGCATTTTCAGCTCGCGCTGTACACATTTGCTATGAGAGGCATTATCTCATAAGGGAAATATTGGACAATCAAATTAATGACTGCCCAGGCTTCAGGATGTCTTTTTACACTATATAAAGGTGGAAATTTACATTGGAAACGTTTGGTTTAGCTGTTATAAAAGTTTGGTTTTTTAGTGCTGTAAATGCATTTTCAGCTCGCGCTGTACACATTTGCTATGAGAGGCATTATCTCATAAGGGAAATATTGGACAATCAAATTAATGACTGCCCAGGCTTCAGGATGTCTTTTTACACTATATAAAGGTGGAAATTTACATTGGAAACGTTTGGTTTAGCTGTTATAAAAGTTTGGTTTTTTAGTGCTGAAAATGCATTTTCAGCTCGCACTGTACACATTTGCTATGTGAGGCATTATCTCATAAGGGAAATACTGGACAATCAAATTAATGACTTCCCAGGCTTCAGGATGCATTTTTACACTCTATAAATGTGGAAATTTACATTGGAAACGTTTGGTTTAGCTGTTATAAAAGTTTGTTTTTTTAGTGCTGTAAATGCATTTTCAGCTCGCGCTGTACACATTTGCTATGTGAGGCATTATCTCATAAGGGAAATACTGGACAATCAAATTAATGACTGCCCAGGCTTCAGGATGTCTTTTTACACTATATAAAGGTGGAAATTTACATTGGAAACGTTTGGTTTAGCTGTTATAAAAGTTTGGTTTTTTAGTGCTGAAAATGCATTTTCAGCTCGCACTGTACACATTTGCTATGTGAGGCATTATCTCATAAGGGAAATACTGGACAATCAAATTAATGACTTCCCAGGCTTCAGGATGCCTTTTTACACTCTATAAATGTGGAAATTTACATTGGAAACGTTTGGTTTAGCTGTTAATGAAGTTTCGTTTTTTTAGTGCTGAAAATTCATTGTCTGCTGGCGCTGTACACTTTTTCTAAGTGTTGCAATATCTCATGAAGGAAATACTGGACAATCAAATTAATGACTTTCCAGGCTTCAGGATGCCTTTCTACACTATATAAAGGTGGAAATTTACATTGGAAACGTTTGGTTTAGCTGTTATAAAAGTTTGGTTTTTTAGTGCTGTAAATGCATTTTCAGCTCGCGCTGTACACATTTGCTATGAGAGGCATTATCTCATAAGGGAAATATTGGACAATCAAATTAATGACTGCCCAGGCTTCAGGATGTCTTTTTACACTATATAAAGGTGGAAATTTACATTGGAAACGTTTAGTTTAGCTGTTAATGAAGTTTCGTTTTTTTAGTGCTGGAAATTCATTGTCTGCTGGCGCTGTACACTTTTTCTAAGTGTTGCAATATCTCATGAAGGAAATACTGGACAATCAAATTAAAGACTTTCCAGGCTTCAGGATGCCTTTTTACACTATATAAAGGTGGAAATTTACATTGGAAACGTTTGGTTTAGCTGTTATAAAAGTTTGGTTTTTTAGTGCTGTAAATGCATTTTCAGCTCGCGCTGTACACATTTGCTATGAGAGGCATTATCTCATAAGGGAAATATTGGACAATCAAATTAATGACTGCCCAGGCTTCAGGATGTCTTTTTACACTATATAAAGGTGGAAATTTACATTGGAAACATTTAGTTTAGCTGTTAATGAAGTTTCGTTTTTTTAGTGCTGAAAATTCATTGTCTGCTGGCGCTGTACACTTTTTCTAAGTGTTGCAATATCTCATGAAGGAAATACTGGACAATCAAATTAATGACTTTCCAGGCTTCAGGATGCCTTTCTACACTATATAAAGGTGGAAATTTACATTGGAAACGTTTGGTTTAGCTGTTATAAAAGTTTGTTTTTTTAGTGCTGTAAATGCATTTTCAGCTCGCGCTGTACACATTTGCTATGAGAGGCATTATCTCATAAGGGAAATATTGGACAATCAAATTAATGACTGCCCAGGCTTCAGGATGTCTTTTTACACTATATAAAGGTGGAAATTTACATTGGAAACGTTTGGTTTAGCTGTTATAAAAGTTTGGTTTTTTAGTGCTGTAAATGCATTTTCAGCTCGCGCTGTACACATTTGCTATGAGAGGCATTATCTCATAAGGGAAATATTGGACAATCAAATTAATGGCTGCCCGGGCTTCAGGATGTCTTTTTACACTATATAAAGGTGGAAATTTACATTGGAAACGTTTAGTTTAGCTGTTAATGAAGTTTCGTTTTTTTAGTGCTGAAAATTCATTGTCTGCTGGCGCTGTACACTTTTTCTAAATGTTGCAATATCTCATGAAGGAAATACTGGACAATCAAATTAATGACTTTCCAGGCTTCAGGATGCCTTTCTACACTATATAAAGGTGGAAATTTACATTGGAAACGTTTGGTTTAGCTGTTATAAAAGTTTGGTTTTTTAGTGCTGTAAATGCATTTTCAGCTCGCGCTGTACACATTTGCTATGAGAGGCATTATCTCATAAGGGAAATATTGGACAATCAAATTAATGACTGCCCAGGCTTCAGGATGTCTTTTTACACTATATAAAGGAGGAAATTTACATTGGAAACGTTTGGTTTAGGTGTTATAAAAGTTTGGTTTTTTAGTGCTGAAAATGCATTTTCAGCTCGCGCTGTACACATTTGCAATGAGAGGCATTATCTCATAAGGGAAATACTGGACAATCAAATTAATGACTTCCCAGGCTTCAGGATGCCTTTTTACACTCTATAAATG
Organism: Idiotropiscis lumnitzeri; assembly: GCF_059441095.1. Lineage (NCBI taxonomy): Eukaryota > Metazoa > Chordata > Actinopteri > Syngnathiformes > Syngnathidae > Idiotropiscis > Idiotropiscis lumnitzeri. The sequence continues at coordinate 939,923 of NW_028283585.1, read as the reverse complement.
TGGAAATTTACATTGGAAACATTTAGTTTAGCTGTTAATGAAGTTTCGTTTTTTTAGTGCTGAAAATTCATTGTCTGCTGGCGCTGTACACTTTTTCTAAGTGTTGCAATATCTCATGAAGGAAATACTGGACAATCAAATTAATGACTTTCCAGGCTTCAGGATGCCTTTCTACACTATATAAAGGTGGAAATTTACATTGGAAACGTTTGGTTTAGCTGTTATAAAAGTTTGTTTTTTTAGTGCTGTAAATGCATTTTCAGCTCGCGCTGTACACATTTGCTATGAGAGGCATTATCTCATAAGGGAAATATTGGACAATCAAATTAATGACTGCCCAGGCTTCAGGATGTCTTTTTACACTATATAAAGGTGGAAATTTACATTGGAAACGTTTGGTTTAGCTGTTATAAAAGTTTGGTTTTTTAGTGCTGTAAATGCATTTTCAGCTCGCGCTGTACACATTTGCTATGAGAGGCATTATCTCATAAGGGAAATATTGGACAATCAAATTAATGGCTGCCCGGGCTTCAGGATGTCTTTTTACACTATATAAAGGTGGAAATTTACATTGGAAACGTTTAGTTTAGCTGTTAATGAAGTTTCGTTTTTTTAGTGCTGAAAATTCATTGTCTGCTGGCGCTGTACACTTTTTCTAAATGTTGCAATATCTCATGAAGGAAATACTGGACAATCAAATTAATGACTTTCCAGGCTTCAGGATGCCTTTCTACACTATATAAAGGTGGAAATTTACATTGGAAACGTTTGGTTTAGCTGTTATAAAAGTTTGGTTTTTTAGTGCTGTAAATGCATTTTCAGCTCGCGCTGTACACATTTGCTATGAGAGGCATTATCTCATAAGGGAAATATTGGACAATCAAATTAATGACTGCCCAGGCTTCAGGATGTCTTTTTACACTATATAAAGGAGGAAATTTACATTGGAAACGTTTGGTTTAGGTGTTATAAAAGTTTGGTTTTTTAGTGCTGAAAATGCATTTTCAGCTCGCGCTGTACACATTTGCAATGAGAGGCATTATCTCATAAGGGAAATACTGGACAATCAAATTAATGACTTCCCAGGCTTCAGGATGCCTTTTTACACTCTATAAATGTGGAAATTTACATTGGAAACGTTTGGTTTAGCTGTTAATGAAGTTTCGTTTTTTTTAGTGTTGAAAATTCGTTGTCTGCTGGCGCTGTAACTTTTTCTAAGTGTTGCAATATCTCATGAAGGAAATACTGGACAATCAAATTAATGACTTTCCAGGCTTCAGGATGCCTTTCTACACTATATAAAGGTGGAAATTTACATTGGAAACGTTTGGTTTAGCTGTTATAAAAGTTTGGTTTTTTAGTGCTGTAAATGCATTTTCAGCTCGCGCTGTACACATTTGCTATGAGAGGCATTATCTCATAAGGGAAATATTGGACAATCAAATTAATGACTGCCCAGGCTTCAGGATGTCTTTTTACACTATATAAAGGTGGAAATTTACATTGGAAACGTTTACTTTAGCTGTTAATGAAGTTTCGTTTATTTAGTGCTGAAAATTCATTGTCTGCTGGCGCTGTACACTTTTTCTAAGTGTTGCAATATCTCATGAAGGAAATACTGGACAATCAAATTAATTACTTTCCAGGCTTCAGGATGCCTTTCTACACTATATAAAGGTGGAAATTTACATTGGAAACGTTTGGTTTAGCTGTTATAAAAGTTTGGTTTTTTAGTGCTGTAAATGCATTTTCAGCTCGCGCTGTACACATTTGCTATGAGAGGCATTATCTCATAAGGGAAATATTGGACAATCAAATTAATGGCTGCCCGGGCTTCAGGATGTCTTTTTACACTATATAAAGGTGGAAATTTACATTGGAAACGTTTAGTTTAGCTGTTAATGAAGTTTCGTTTTTTTAGTGCTGAAAATTCATTGTCTGCTGGCGCTGTACACTTTTTCTAAATGTTGCAATATCTCATGAAGGAAATACTGGACAATCAAATTAATGACTTTCCAGGCTTCAGGATGCCTTTCTACACTATATAAAGGTGGAAATTTACATTGGAAACGTTTGGTTTAGCTGTTATAAAAGTTTGTTTTTTTAGTGCTGTAAATGCATTTTCAGCTCGCACTGTACACATTTGCTATGTGAGGCATTATCTCATAAGGGAAATACTGGACAATCAAATTAATGACTTCCCAGGCTTCAGGATGCCTTTTTACACTCTATAAATGTGGAAATTTACATTGGAAACGTTTGGTTTAGCTGTTAATGAAGTTTCGTTTTTTTTAGTGCTGAAAATTCATTGTCTGCTGGCGCTGTACACTTTTTCTAAGTGTTGCAATATCTCATGAAGGAAATACTGGACAATCAAATTAATGACTTTCCAGGCTTCAGGATGCCTTTCTACACTATATAAAGGTGGAAATTTACATTGGAAACGTTTGGTTTAGCTGTTATAAAAGTTTGGTTTTTTAGTGCTGTAAATGCATTTTCAGCTCGCGCTGTACACATTTGCTATGAGAGGCATTATCTCATAAGGGAAATATTGGACAATCAAATTAATGACTGCCCAGGCTTCAGGATGTCTTTTTACACTATATAAAGGTGGAAATTTACATTGGAAACGTTTGGTTTAGCTGTTATAAAAGTTTGTTTTTTTAGTGCTGTAAATGCATTTTCAGCTCGCACTGTACACATTTGCTATGAGAGGCATTATCTCATAAGGGAAATATTGGACAATCAAATTAATGACTGCCCAGGCTTCAGGATGTCTTTTTACACTATATAAAGGTGGAAATTTACATTGGAAACGTTTACTTTAGCTGTTAATGAAGTTTCGTTTATTTAGTGCTGAAAATTCATTGTCTGCTGGCGCTGTACACTTTTTCTAAGTGTTGCAATATCTCATGAAGGAAATACTGGACAATCAAATTAATGACTTTCCAGGCTTCAGGATGCCTTTCTACACTATATAAAGGTGGAAATTTACATTGGAAACGTTTGGTTTAGCTGTTATAAAAGTTTGTTTTTTTAGTGCTGTAAATGCATTTTCAGCTCGCACTGTACACATTTGCTATGTGAGGCATTATCTCATAAGGGAAATACTGGACAATCAAATTAATGACTTCCCAGGCTTCAGGATGCCTTTTTACACTCTATAAATGTGGAAATTTACATTGGAAACGTTTGGTTTAGCTGTTAATGAAGTTTCGTTTTTTTAGTGCTGAAAATTCATTGTCTGCTGGCGCTGTACACTTTTTCTAAGTGTTGCAATATCTCATGAAGGAAATACTGGACAATCAAATTAATTACTTTCCAGGCTTCAGGATGCCTTTCTACACTATATAAAGGTGGAAATTTACATTGGAAACGTTTGGTTTAGCTGTTATAAAAGTTTGGTTTTTTAGTGCTGTAAATGCATTTTCAGCTCGCGCTGTACACATTTGCTATGAGAGGCATTATCTCATAAGGGAAATATTGGACAATCAAATTAATGACTGCCCAGGCTTCAGGATGTCTTTTTACACTATATAAAGGTGGAAATTTACATTGGAAACGTTTGGTTTAGCTGTTATAAAAGTTTGTTTTTTTAGTGCTGTAAATGCATTTTCAGCTCGCACTGTACACATTTGCTATGAGAGGCATTATCTCATAAGGGAAATATTGGACAATCAAATTAATGACTGCCCAGGCTTCAGGATGTCTTTTTACACTATATAAAGGTGGAAATTTACATTGGAAACGTTTGGTTTAGCTGTTATAAAAGTTTGTTTTTTTAGTGCTGTAAATGCATTTTCAGCTCGCACTGTACACATTTGCTATGAGAGGCATTATCTCATAAGGGAAATATTGGACAATCAAATTAATGACTGCCCAGGCTTCAGGATGTCTTTTTACACTATATAAAGGTGGAAATTTACATTTGAAACGTTTGGTTTAGCTGTTATAAAAGTTTGGTTTTTTAGTGCTGAAAATGCATTTTCAGCTCGCGCTGTACACATTTGCTATGAGAGGCATTATCTCATAAGGGAAATATTGGACAATCAAATTAATGACTGCCCAGGCTTCAGGATGTCTTTTTACACTATATAAAGGTGGAAATTTACATTGGAAACGTTTGGTTTAGCTGTTATAAAAGTTTGGTTTTTTAGTGCTGTAAATGCATTTTCAGCTCGCGCTGTACACATTTGCTATGAGAGGCATTATCTCATAAGGGAAATATTGGACAATCAAATTAATGACTGCCCAGGCTTCAGGATGTCTTTTTACACTATATAAAGGTGGAAATTTACATTGGAAACGTTTGGTTTAGGTGTTATATAAGTTTGTTTTTTTAGTGCTGAAAATGCATTTTCAGCTCGCACTGTACACATTTGCTATGTGAGGCATTATCTCATAAGGGAAATACTGGACAATCAAATTAATGACTTCCCAGGCTTCAGGATGCCTTTTTACACTATATAAAGGTGGAAATTTACATTGGAAACGTTTGGTTTAGCTGTTATAAAAGTTTGGTTTTTTTAGTGCTGAAAATTCATTGTCTGCTGGCGCTGTACACTTTTTCTAAGTGTTGCAATATCTCATGAAGGAAATACTGGACAATCAAATTAATGACTTTCCAGGCTCCAGGATGCCTTTCTACACTATATAAAGGTGGAAATTTACATTGGAAACGTTTGGTTTAGCTGTTATAAAAGTTTGGTTTTTTAGTGCTGTAAATGCATTTTCAGCTCGCGCTGTACACATTTGCTATGAGAGGCATTATCTCATAAGGGAAATATTGGACAATCATATTAATGACTGCCCAGGCTTCAGGATGTCTTTTTACACTATATAAAGGTGGAAATTTACATTGGAAACGTTTAGTTGAGCTGTTAATGAAGTATCGTTTTTTTAGTGCTGAAAATTCATTGTCTACTGGCGCTGTACACTTTTTCTAAGTGTTGCAATATCTCATGAAGGAAATACTGGACAATCAAATTAATGACTTTCCAGGCTTCAGGATGCCTTTCTACACTAGATAAAGGTGGAAATTTACATTGGAAACGTTTGGTTTAGCTGTTATAAAAGTTTGTTTTTTTAGTGCTGTAAATGCATTTTCAGCTCGCACTGTACACATTTGCTATGAGAGGCATTATCTCATAAGGGAAATATTGGACAATCAAATTAATGACTGCCCAGGCTTCAGGATGTCTTTTTACACTATATAAAGGTGGAAATTTACATTGGAAACGTTTACTTTAGCTGTTAATGAAGTTTCGTTTATTTAGTGCTGAAAATTCATTGTCTGCTGGCGCTGTACACTTTTTCTAAGTGTTGCAATATCTCATGAAGGAAATACTGGACAATCAAATTAATGACTTTCCAGGCTTCAGGATGCCTTTCTACACTATATAAAGGTGGAAATTTACATTGGAAACGTTTGGTTTAGCTGTTATAAAAGTTTGGTTTTTTAGTGCTGTAAATGCATTTTCAGCTCGCGCTGTACACATTTGCTATGAGAGGCATTATCTCATAAGGGAAATATTGGACAATCAAATTAATGACTGCCCAGGCTTCAGGATGTCTTTTTACACTATATAAAGGTGGAAATTTACATTGGAAACGTTTGGTTTAGCTGTTATAAAAGTTTGTTTTTTTAGTGCTGTAAATGCATTTTCAGCTCGCGCTGTACACTTTTTCTAAGTGTTGCAATATCTCATGAAGGAAATACTGGACAATCAAATTAATGACTTTCCAGGCTTCAGGATGCCTTTCTACACTATATAAAGGTGGAAATTTACATTGGAAACGTTTGGTTTAGCTGTTATAAAAGTTTGTTTTTTTAGTGCTGTAAATGCATTTTCAGCTCGCGCTGTACACATTTGCTATGAGAGGCATTATCTCATAAGGGAAATATTGGACAATCAAATTAATGGCTGCCCGGGCTTCAGGATGTCTTTTTACACTATATAAAGGTGGAAATTTACATTGGAAACGTTTAGTTTAGCTGTTAATGAAGTTTCGTTTTTTTAGTGCTGAAAATTCATTGTCTGCTGGCGCTGTACACTTTTTCTAAATGTTGCAATATCTCATGAAGGAAATACTGGACAATCAAATTAATGACTTTCCAGGCTTCAGGATGCCTTTCTACACTATATAAAGGTGGAAATTTACATTGGAAACGTTTGGTTTAGCTGTTATAAAAGTTTGGTTTTTTAGTGCTGTAAATGCATTTTCAGCTCGCGCTGTACACATTTGCTATGAGAGGCATTATCTCATAAGGGAAATATTGGACAATCAAATTAATGACTGCCCAGGCTTCAGGATGTCTTTTTACACTATATAAAGGAGGAAATTTACATTGGAAACGTTTGGTTTAGGTGTTATAAAAGTTTGGTTTTTTAGTGCTGAAAATGCATTTTCAGCTCGCGCTGTACACATTTGCAATGAGAGGCATTATCTCATAAGGGAAATACTGGACAATCAAATTAATGACTTCCCAGGCTTCAGGATGCCTTTTTACACTCTATAAATGTGGAAATTTACATTGGAAACGTTTGGTTTAGCTGTTAATGAAGTTTCGTTTTTTTTAGTGTTGAAAATTCGTTGTCTGCTGGCGCTGTACACTTTTTCTAAGTGTTGCAATATCTCATGAAGGAAATACTGGACAATCAAATTAATGACTTTCCAGGCTTCAGGATGCCTTTCTACACTATATAAAGGTGGAAATTTACATTGGAAACGTTTGGTTTAGCTGTTATAAAAGTTTGGTTTTTTAGTGCTGTAAATGCATTTTCAGCTCGCGCTGTACACATTTGCTATGAGAGGCATTATCTCATAAGGGAAATATTGGACAATCAAATTAATGACTGCCCAGGCTTCAGGATGTCTTTTTACACTATATAAAGGTGGAAATTTACATTGGAAACGTTTACTTTAGCTGTTAATGAAGTTTCGTTTATTTAGTGCTGAAAATTCATTGTCTGCTGGCGCTGTACACTTTTTCTAAGTGTTGCAATATCTCATGAAGGAAATACTGGACAATCAAATTAATGACTTTCCAGGCTTCAGGATGCCTTTCTACACTATATAAAGGTGGAAATTTACATTGGAAACGTTTGGTTTAGCTGTTATAAAAGTTTGTTTTTTTAGTGCTGTAAATGCATTTTCAGCTCGCACTGTACACATTTGCTATGTGAGGCATTATCTCATAAGGGAAATACTGGACAATCAAATTAATGACTTCCCAGGCTTCAGGATGCCTTTTTACACTCTATAAATGTGGAAATTTACATTGGAAACGTTTGGTTTAGCTGTTAATGAAGTTTCGTTTTTTTTAGTGCTGAAAATTCATTGTCTGCTGGCGCTGTACACTTTTTCTAAGTGTTGCAATATCTCATGAAGGAAATACTGGACAATCAAATTAATGACTTTCCAGGCTTCAGGATGCCTTTCTACACTATATAAAGGTGGAAATTTACATTGGAAACGTTTGGTTTAGCTGTTATAAAAGTTTGGTTTTTTAGTGCTGTAAATGCATTTTCAGCTCGCGCTGTACACATTTGCTATGAGAGGCATTATCTCATAAGGGAAATATTGGACAATCAAATTAATGACTGCCCAGGCTTCAGGATGTCTTTTTACACTATATAAAGGTGGAAATTTACATTGGAAACGTTTGGTTTAGCTGTTATAAAAGTTTGTTTTTTTAGTGCTGTAAATGCATTTTCAGCTCGCACTGTACACATTTGCTATGAGAGGCATTATCTCATAAGGGAAATATTGGACAATCAAATTAATGACTGCCCAGGCTTCAGGATGTCTTTTTACACTATATAAAGGTGGAAATTTACATTGGAAACGTTTACTTTAGCTGTTAATGAAGTTTCGTTTATTTAGTGCTGAAAATTCATTGTCTGCTGGCGCTGTACACTTTTTCTAAGTGTTGCAATATCTCATGAAGGAAATACTGGACAATCAAATTAATGACTTTCCAGGCTTCAGGATGCCTTTCTACACTATATAAAGGTGGAAATTTACATTGGAAACGTTTGGTTTAGCTGTTATAAAAGTTTGTTTTTTTAGTGCTGTAAATGCATTTTCAGCTCGCACTGTACACATTTGCTATGTGAGGCATTATCTCATAAGGGAAATACTGGACAATCAAATTAATGACTTCCCAGGCTTCAGGATGCCTTTTTACACTCTATAAATGTGGAAATTTACATTGGAAACGTTTGGTTTAGCTGTTAATGAAGTTTCGTTTTTTTAGTGCTGAAAATTCATTGTCTGCTGGCGCTGTACACTTTTTCTAAGTGTTGCAATATCTCATGAAGGAAATACTGGACAATCAAATTAATGACTTTCCAGGCTTCAGGATGCCTTTCTACACTATATAAAGGTGGAAATTTACATTGGAAACGTTTGGTTTAGCTGTTATAAAAGTTTGGTTTTTTAGTGCTGTAAATGCATTTTCAGCTCGCGCTGTACACATTTGCTATGAGAGGCATTATCTCATAAGGGAAATATTGGACAATCAAATTAATGACTGCCCAGGCTTCAGGATGTCTTTTTACACTATATAAAGGTGGAAATTTACATTGGAAACGTTTGGTTTAGCTGTTATAAAAGTTTGTTTTTTTAGTGCTGTAAATGCATTTTCAGCTCGCACTGTACACATTTGCTATGAGAGGCATTATCTCATAAGGGAAATATTGGACAATCAAATTAATGACTGCCCAGGCTTCAGGATGTCTTTTTACACTATATAAAGGTGGAAATTTACATTGGAAACGTTTGGTTTAGCTGTTATAAAAGTTTGTTTTTTTAGTGCTGTAAATGCATTTTCAGCTCGCACTGTACACATTTGCTATGAGAGGCATTATCTCATAAGGGAAATATTGGACAATCAAATTAATGACTGCCCAGGCTTCAGGATGTCTTTTTACACTATATAAAGGTGGAAATTTACATTTGAAACGTTTGGTTTAGCTGTTATAAAAGTTTGGTTTTTTAGTGCTGAAAATGCATTTTCAGCTCGCGCTGTACACATTTGCTATGAGAGGCATTATCTCATAAGGGAAATATTGGACAATCAAATTAATGACTGCCCAGGCTTCAGGATGTCTTTTTACACTATATAAAGGTGGAAATTTACATTGGAAACGTTTGGTTTAGCTGTTATAAAAGTTTGGTTTTTTAGTGCTGTAAATGCATTTTCAGCTCGCGCTGTACACATTTGCTATGAGAGGCATTATCTCATAAGGGAAATATTGGACAATCAAATTAATGACTGCCCAGGCTTCAGGATGTCTTTTTACACTATATAAAGGTGGAAATTTACATTGGAAACGTTTGGTTTAGGTGTTATATAAGTTTGTTTTTTTAGTGCTGAAAATGCATTTTCAGCTCGCACTGTACACATTTGCTATGTGAGGCATTATCTCATAAGGGAAATACTGGACAATCAAATTAATGACTTCCCAGGCTTCAGGATGCCTTTTTACACTATATAAAGGTGGAAATTTACATTGGAAACGTTTGGTTTAGCTGTTATAAAAGTTTGGTTTTTTTAGTGCTGAAAATTCATTGTCTGCTGGCGCTGTACACTTTTTCTAAGTGTTGCAATATCTCATGAAGGAAATACTGGACAATCAAATTAATGACTTTCCAGGCTCCAGGATGCCTTTCTACACTATATAAAGGTGGAAATTTACATTGGAAACGTTTGGTTTAGCTGTTATAAAAGTTTGGTTTTTTAGTGCTGTAAATTCATTTTCAGCTCGCGCTGTACACATTTGCTATGAGAGGCATTATCTCATAAGGGAAATATTGGACAATCATATTAATGACTGCCCAGGCTTCAGGATGTCTTTTTACACTATATAAAGGTGGAAATTTACATTGGAAACGTTTAGTTGAGCTGTTAATGAAGTATCGTTTTTTTAGTGCTGAAAATTCATTGTCTACTGGCGCTGTACACTTTTTCTAAGTGTTGCAATATCTCATGAAGGAAATACTGGACAATCAAATTAATGACTTTCCAGGCTTCAGGATGCCTTTCTACACTAGATAAAGGTGGAAATTTACATTGGAAACGTTTGGTTTAGCTGTTATAAAAGTTTGTTTTTTTAGTGCTGTAAATGCATTTTCAGCTCGCACTGTACACATTTGCTATGAGAGGCATTATCTCATAAGGGAAATATTGGACAATCAAATTAATGACTGCCCAGGCTTCAGGATGTCTTTTTACACTATATAAAGGTGGAAATTTACATTGGAAACGTTTACTTTAGCTGTTAATGAAGTTTCGTTTATTTAGTGCTGAAAATTCATTGTCTGCTGGCGCTGTACACTTTTTCTAAGTGTTGCAATATCTCATGAAGGAAATACTGGACAATCAAATTAATGACTTTCCAGGCTTCAGGATGCCTTTCTACACTATATAAAGGTGGAAATTTACATTGGAAACGTTTGGTTTAGCTGTTATAAAAGTTTGGTTTTTTAGTGCTGTAAATGCATTTTCAGCTCGCGCTGTACACATTTGCTATGAGAGGCATTATCTCATAAGGGAAATATTGGACAATCAAATTAATGACTGCCCAGGCTTCAGGATGTCTTTTTACACTATATAAAGGTGGAAATTTACATTGGAAACGTTTGGTTTAGCTGTTATAAAAGTTTGTTTTTTTAGTGCTGTAAATGCATTTTCAGCTCGCACTGTACACATTTGCTATGAGAGGCATTATCTCATAAGGGAAATATTGGACAATCAAATTAATGACTGCCCAGGCTTCAGGATGTCTTTTTACACTATATAAAGGTGGAAATTTACATTGGAAACGTTTGGTTTAGCTGTTATAAAAGTTTGTTTTTTTAGTGCTGTAAATGCATTTTCAGCTCGCACTGTACACATTTGCTATGAGAGGCATTATCTCATAAGGGAAATATTGGACAATCAAATTAATGACTGCGATGGCTTCAGGATGTCTTTTTACACTATATAAAGGTGGAAATTTACATTTGAAACGTTTGGTTTAGCTGTTATAAAAGTTTGGTTTTTTAGTGCTGAAAATGCATTTTCAGCTCGCGCTGTACACATTTGCTATGAGAGGCATTATCTCATAAGGGAAATATTGGACAATCAAATTAATGACTGCCCAGGCTTCAGGATGTCTTTTTACACTATATAAAGGTGGAAATTTACATTGGAAACGTTTGGTTTAGCTGTTATAAAAGTTTGGTTTTTTAGTGCTGTAAATGCATTTTCAGCTCGCGCTGTACACATTTGCTATGAGAGGCATTATCTCATAAGGGAAATATTGGACAATCAAATTAATGACTGCCCAGGCTTCAGGATGTCTTTTTACACTATATAAAGGTGGAAATTTACATTGGAAACGTTTGGTTTAGGTGTTATATAAGTTTGTTTTTTTAGTGCTGAAAATGCATTTTCAGCTCGCACTGTACACATTTGCTATGTGAGGCATTATCTCATAAGGGAAATACTGGACAATCAAATTAATGACTTCCCAGGCTTCAGGATGCCTTTTTACACTATATAAAGGTGGAAATTTACATTGGAAACGTTTGGTTTAGCTGTTATAAAAGTTTGGTTTTTTTAGTGCTGAAAATTCATTGTCTGCTGGCGCTGTACACTTTTTCTAAGTGTTGCAATATCTCATGAAGGAAATACTGGACAATCAAATTAATGACTTTCCAGGCTCCAGGATGCCTTTCTACACTATATAAAGGTGGAAATTTACATTGGAAACGTTTGGTTTAGCTGTTATAAAAGTTTGGTTTTTTAGTGCTGTAAATGCATTTTCAGCTCGCGCTGTACACATTTGCTATGAGAGGCATTATCTCATAAGGGAAATATTGGACAATCATATTAATGACTGCCCAGGCTTCAGGATGTCTTTTTACACTATTTAAAGGTGGAAATTTACATTGGAAACGTTTAGTTGAGCTGTTAATGAAGTATCGTTTTTTTAGTGCTGAAAATTCATTGTCTACTGGCGCTGTACACTTTTTCTAAGTGTTGCAATATCTCATGAAGGAAATACTGGACAATCAAATTAATGACTTTCCAGGCTTCAGGATGCCTTTCTACACTATATAAAGGTGGAAATTTACATTGGAAACGTTTGGTTTAGCTGTTATAAAAGTTTGGTTTTTTAGTGCTGTAAATGCATTTTCAGCTCGCGCTGTACACATTTGCTATGAGAGGCATTATCTCATAAGGGAAATATTGGACAATCAAATTAATGACTGCCCAGGCTTCAGGATGTCTTTTTACACTATATAAAGGTGGAAATTTACATTGGAAACGTTTGGTTTAGCTGTTATAAAAGTTTGGTTTTTTAGTGCTGAAAATGTATTTTCAGCTCGCACTGTACACATTTGCTATGTGAGGCATTATCTCATAAGGGAAATACTGGACAATCAAATTAATGACTTCCCAGGCTTCAGGATGCATTTTTACACTCTATAAATGTGGAAATTTACATTGGAAACGTTTGGTTTAGCTGTTATAAAAGTTTGTTTTTTTAGTGCTGTAAATGCATTTTCAGCTCGCGCTGTACACATTTGCTATGTGAGGCATTATCTCATAAGGGAAATACTGGACAATCAAATTAATGACTGCCCAGGCTTCAGGATGTCTTTTTACACTATATAAAGGTGGAAATTTACATTGGAAACGTTTGGTTTAGCTGTTATAAAAGTTTGGTTTTTTAGTGCTGAAAATGCATTTTCAGCTCGCACTGTACACATTTGCTATGTGAGGCATTATCTCATAAGGGAAATACTGGACAATCAAATTAATGACTTCCCAGGCTTCAGGATGCCTTTTTACACTCTATAAATGTGGAAATTTACATTGGAAACGTTTGGTTTAGCTGTTAATGAAGTTTCGTTTTTTTAGTGCTGAAAATTCATTGTCTGCTGGCGCTGTACACTTTTTCTAAGTGTTGCAATATCTCATGAAGGAAATACTGGACAATCAAATTAATGACTTTCCAGGCTTCAGGATGCCTTTCTACACTATATAAAGGTGGAAATTTACAATGGAAACGTTTGGTTTAGCTGTTATAAAAGTTTGGTTTTTTAGTGCTGTAAATGCATTTTCAGCTCGCGCTGTACACATTTGCTATGAGAGGCATTATCTCATAAGGGAAATATTGGACAATCAAATTAATGACTGCCCAGGTTTCAGGATGTCTTTTTACACTATATAAAGGTGGAAATTTACATTGGAAACGTTTAGTTTAGCTGTTAATGAAGTTTCGTTTTTTTAGTGCTGGAAATTCATTGTCTGCTGGCGCTGTACACTTTTTCTAAGTGTTGCAATATCTCATGAAGGAAATACTGGACAATCAAATTAATGACTTTCCAGGCTTCAGGATGCCTTTCTACACTATATAAAGGTGGAAATTTACATTGGAAACGTTTGGTTTAGCTGTTATAAAAGTTTGGTTTTTTAGTGCTGTAAATGCATTTTCAGCTCGCGCTGTACACATTTGCTATGAAAGGCATTATCTCATAAGGGAAATATTGGACAATCAAATTAATGACTGCCCAGGCTTCAGGATGTCTTTTTACACTATATAAAGGTGGAAATTTACATTGGAAACGTTTAGTTTAGCTGTTAATGAAGTTTCGGTTTTTTAGTGCTGAAAATTCATTGTCTGCTGGCGCTGTACACTTTTTCTAAGTGTTGCAATATCTCATGAAGGAAATACTGGACAATCAAATTAATCACTTTCCAGGCTTCAGGATGCCTTTCTACACTATATAAAGGTGGAAATTTACATTGGAAACGTTTGGTTTAGCTGTTATAAAAGTTTGGTTTTTTAGTGCTGTAAATGCATTTTCAGCTCGCGCTGTACACATTTGCTATGTGAGGCATTATATCATAAGGGAAATACTGGACAATCAAATTAATGACTTCCCAGGCTTCAGGATGCCTTTTTACACTCTATAAATGTGGAAATTTACATTGGAAACGTTTGGTTTAGCTGTTAATGAAGTTTCGTTTTTTTAGTGCTGAAAAAACATTGTCTGCTGGCGCTGTACACTTTTTCTAAGTGTTGCAATATCTCATGAAGGAAATACTGGACAATCAAATTAATGACTTTCCAGGCTTCAGGATGCCTTTCTACACTATATAAAGGTAGAAATTTACATTGGAAACGTTTGGTTTAGCTGTTATAAAAGTTTGGTTTTTTAGTGCTGTAAATGCATTTTCAGCTCGCGCTGTACACATTTGCTATGAGAGGCATTATCTCATAAGGGAAATATTGGACAATCAAATTAATGACTGCCCAGGCTTCAGGATGTCTTTTTACACTATATAAAGGTGGAAATTTACATTGGAAACGTTTAGTTTAGCTGTTATAAAAGTTTGTTTTTTTAGTGCTGTAAATGCATTTTCAGCTCGCGCTGTACACATTTGCTATGTGAGGCATTATCTCATAAGGGAAATACTGGACAATCAAATTAATGACTGCCCAGGCTTCAGGATGTCTTTTTACACTATATAAAGGTGGAAATTTACATTGGAAACGTTTGGTTTAGCTGTTATAAAAGTTTGGTTTTTTAGTGCTGAAAATGCATTTTCAGCTCGCACTGTACACATTTGCTATGTGAGGCATTATCTCATAAGGGAAATACTGGACAATCAAATTAATGACTTCCCAGGCTTCAGGATGCCTTTTTACACTCTATAAATGTGGAAATTTACATTGGAAACGTTTGGTTTAGCTGTTAATGAAGTTTCGTTTTTTTAGTGCTGAAAATTCATTGTCTGCTGGCGCTGTACACTTTTTCTAAGTGTTGCAATATCTCATGAAGGAAATACTGGACAATCAAATTAATGACTTTCCAGGCTTCAGGATGCCTTTCTACACTATATAAAGGTGGAAATTTACATTGGAAACGTTTAGTTTAGCTGTTATAAAAGTTTGGTTTTTTAGTGCTGTAAATGCATTTTCAGCTCGCGCTGTACACATTTGCTATGAGAGGCATTATCTCATAAGGGAAATATTGGACAATCAAATTAATGACTGCCCAGGCTTCAGGATGTCTTTTTACACTATATAAAGGTGGAAATTTACATTGGAAACGTTTAGTTTAGCTGTTAATGAAGTTTCGTTTTTTTAGTGCTGGAAATTCATTGTCTGCTGGCGCTGTACACTTTTTCTAAGTGTTGCAATATCTCATGAAGGAAATACTGGACAATCAAATTAATGACTTTCCAGGCTTCAGGATGCCTTTCTACACATATAAAGGTGGAAATTTACATTGGAAACGTTTGGTTTAGCTGTTATAAAAGTTTGGTTTTTTAGTGCTGTAAATGCATTTTCAGCTCGCGCTGTACACATTTGCTATGAGAGGCATTATCTCATAAGGGAAATATTGGACAATCAAATTAATGACTGCCCAGGCTTCAGGATGTCTTTTTACACTATATAAAGGTGGAAATTTACATTGGAAACGTTTAGTTTAGCTGTTAATGAAGTTTCGGTTTTTTAGTGCTGAAAATTCATTGTCTGCTGGCGCTGTACACTTTTTCTAAGTGTTGCAATATCTCATGAAGGAAATACTGGACAATCAAATTAATGACTTTCCAGGCTTCAGGATGCCTTTCTACACTATATAAAGGTGGAAATTTACATTGGAAACGTTTGGTTTAGCTGTTATAAAAGTTTGTTTTTTTAGTGCTGTAAATGCATTTTCAGCTCGCACTGTACACATTTGCTATGTGAGGCATTATCTCATAAGGGAAATACTGGACAATCAAATTAATGACTTCCCAGGCTTCAGGATGCCTTTTTACACTCTATAAATGTGGAAATTTACATTGGAAACGTTTGGTTTAGCTGTTAATGAAGTTTCGTTTTTTTAGTGCTGAAAATTCATTGTCTGCTGGCGCTGTACACTTTTTCTAAGTGTTGCAATATCTCATGAAGGAAATACTGGACAATCAAATTAATGACTTTCCAGGCTTCAGGATGCCTTTCTACACTATATAAAGGTGGAAATTTACATTGGAAACGTTTGGTTTAGCTGTTATAAAAGTTTGGTTTTTTAGTGCTGTAAATGCATTTTCAGCTCGAGCTGTACACATTTGCTATGAGAGGCATTATCTCATAAGGGAAATATTGGACAATCAAATTAATGACTGCCCAGGCTTCAGGATGTCTTTTTACACTATATAAAGGTGGAAATTTACATTGGAAACGTTTGGTTTAGCTGTTATAAAAGTTTGTTTTTTTAGTGCTGTAAATGCATTTTCAGCTCGCACTGTACACATTTGCTATGAGAGGCATTATCTCATAAGGGAAATATTGGACAATCAAATTAATGACTGCCCAGGCTTCAGGATGTCTTTTTACACTATATAAAGGTGGAAATTTACATTGGAAACGTTTGGTTTAGCTGTTATAAAAGTTTGTTTTTTTAGTGCTGTAAATGCATTTTCAGCTCGCACTGTACACATTTGCTATGAGAGGCATTATCTCATAAGGGAAATATTGGACAATCAAATTAATGACTGCCCAGGCTTCAGGATGTCTTTTTACACTATATAAAGGTGGAAATTTACATTTGAAACGTTTGGTTTAGCTGTTATAAAAGTTTGGTTTTTTAGTGCTGAAAATGCATTTTCAGCTCGCGCTGTACACATTTGCTATGAGAGGCATTATCTCATAAGGGAAATATTGGACAATCAAATTAATGACTGCCCAGGCTTCAGGATGTCTTTTTACACTATATAAAGGTGGAAATTTACATTGGAAACGTTTGGTTTAGCTGTTATAAAAGTTTGGTTTTTTAGTGCTGTAAATGCATTTTCAGCTCGCGCTGTACACATTTGCTATGAGAGGCATTATCTCATAAGGGAAATATTGGACAATCAAATTAATGACTGCCCAGGCTTCAGGATGTCTTTTTACACTATATAAAGGTGGAAATTTACATTGGAAACGTTTGGTTTAGGTGTTATATAAGTTTGTTTTTTTAGTGCTGAAAATGCATTTTCAGCTCGCACTGTACACATTTGCTATGTGAGGCATTATCTCATAAGGGAAATACTGGACAATCAAATTAATGACTTCCCAGGCTTCAGGATGCCTTTTTACACTATATAAAGGTGGAAATTTACATTGGAAACGTTTGGTTTAGCTGTTATAAAAGTTTGGTTTTTTTAGTGCTGAAAATTCATTGTCTGCTGGCGCTGTACACTTTTTCTAAGTGTTGCAATATCTCATGAAGGAAATACTGGACAATCAAATTAATGACTTTCCAGGCTCCAGGATGCCTTTCTACACTATATAAAGGTGGAAATTTACATTGGAAACGTTTGGTTTAGCTGTTATAAAAGTTTGGTTTTTTAGTGCTGTAAATGCATTTTCAGCTCGCGCTGTACACATTTGCTATGAGAGGCATTATCTCATAAGGGAAATATTGGACAATCATATTAATGACTGCCCAGGCTTCAGGATGTCTTTTTACACTATATAAAGGTGGAAATTTACATTGGAAACGTTTAGTTGAGCTGTTAATGAAGTATCGTTTTTTTAGTGCTGAAAATTCATTGTCTACTGGCGCTGTACACTTTTTCTAAGTGTTGCAATATCTCATGAAGGAAATACTGGACAATCAAATTAATGACTTTCCAGGCTTCAGGATGCCTTTCTACACTAGATAAAGGTGGAAATTTACATTGGAAACGTTTGGTTTAGCTGTTATAAAAGTTTGTTTTTTTAGTGCTGTAAATGCATTTTCAGCTCGCACTGTACACATTTGCTATGAGAGGCATTATCTCATAAGGGAAATATTGGACAATCAAATTAATGACTGCCCAGGCTTCAGGATGTCTTTTTACACTATATAAAGGTGGAAATTTACATTGGAAACGTTTACTTTAGCTGTTAATGAAGTTTCGTTTATTTAGTGCTGAAAATTCATTGTCTGCTGGCGCTGTACACTTTTTCTAAGTGTTGCAATATCTCATGAAGGAAATACTGGACAATCAAATTAATGACTTTCCAGGCTTCAGGATGCCTTTCTACACTATATAAAGGTGGAAATTTACATTGGAAACGTTTGGTTTAGCTGTTATAAAAGTTTGGTTTTTTAGTGCTGTAAATGCATTTTCAGCTCGCGCTGTACACATTTGCTATGAGAGGCATTATCTCATAAGGGAAATATTGGACAATCAAATTAATGACTGCCCAGGCTTCAGGATGTCTTTTTACACTATATAAAGGTGGAAATTTACATTGGAAACGTTTGGTTTAGCTGTTATAAAAGTTTGTTTTTTTAGTGCTGTAAATGCATTTTCAGCTCGCACTGTACACATTTGCTATGAGAGGCATTATCTCATAAGGGAAATATTGGACAATCAAATTAATGACTGCCCAGGCTTCAGGATGTCTTTTTACACTATATAAAGGTGGAAATTTACATTGGAAACG
The DNA here is from genome assembly GCF_059441095.1 of Idiotropiscis lumnitzeri. Taxonomy (NCBI): domain Eukaryota; kingdom Metazoa; phylum Chordata; class Actinopteri; order Syngnathiformes; family Syngnathidae; genus Idiotropiscis; species Idiotropiscis lumnitzeri. The sequence goes on along the minus strand of NW_028283585.1, from coordinate 921,453 downwards.
TTTGGTTTAGCTGTTATAAAAGTTTGTTTTTTTAGTGCTGTAAATGCATTTTCAGCTCGCACTGTACACATTTGCTATGAGAGGCATTATCTCATAAGGGAAATATTGGACAATCAAATTAATGACTGCCCAGGCTTCAGGATGTCTTTTTACACTATATAAAGGTGGAAATTTACATTTGAAACGTTTGGTTTAGCTGTTATAAAAGTTTGGTTTTTTAGTGCTGAAAATGCATTTTCAGCTCGCGCTGTACACATTTGCTATGAGAGGCATTATCTCATAAGGGAAATATTGGACAATCAAATTAATGACTGCCCAGGCTTCAGGATGTCTTTTTACACTATATAAAGGTGGAAATTTACATTGGAAACGTTTGGTTTAGCTGTTATAAAAGTTTGGTTTTTTAGTGCTGTAAATGCATTTTCAGCTCGCGCTGTACACATTTGCTATGAGAGGCATTATCTCATAAGGGAAATATTGGACAATCAAATTAATGACTGCCCAGGCTTCAGGATGTCTTTTTACACTATATAAAGGTGGAAATTTACATTGGAAACGTTTGGTTTAGGTGTTATATAAGTTTGTTTTTTTAGTGCTGAAAATGCATTTTCAGCTCGCACTGTACACATTTGCTATGTGAGGCATTATCTCATAAGGGAAATACTGGACAATCAAATTAATGACTTCCCAGGCTTCAGGATGCCTTTTTACACTATATAAAGGTGGAAATTTACATTGGAAACGTTTGGTTTAGCTGTTATAAAAGTTTGGTTTTTTTAGTGCTGAAAATTCATTGTCTGCTGGCGCTGTACACTTTTTCTAAGTGTTGCAATATCTCATGAAGGAAATACTGGACAATCAAATTAATGACTTTCCAGGCTCCAGGATGCCTTTCTACACTATATAAAGGTGGAAATTTACATTGGAAACGTTTGGTTTAGCTGTTATAAAAGTTTGGTTTTTTAGTGCTGTAAATGCATTTTCAGCTCGCGCTGTACACATTTGCTATGAGAGGCATTATCTCATAAGGGAAATATTGGACAATCATATTAATGACTGCCCAGGCTTCAGGATGTCTTTTTACACTATTTAAAGGTGGAAATTTACATTGGAAACGTTTAGTTTAGCTGTTAATGAAGTATCGTTTTTTTAGTGCTGAAAATTCATTGTCTACTGGCGCTGTACACTTTTTCTAAGTGTTGCAATATCTCATTGAAGGAAATACTGGACAATCAAATTAATGACTTTCCAGGCTTCAGGATGCCTTTCTACACTATATAAAGGTGGAAATTTACATTGGAAACGTTTGGTTTAGCTGTTATAAAAGTTTGGTTTTTTAGTGCTGTAAATGCATTTTCAGCTCGCGCTGTACACATTTGCTATGAGAGGCATTATCTCATAAGGGAAATATTGGACAATCAAATTAATGACTGCCCAGGCTTCAGGATGTCTTTTTACACTATATAAAGGTGGAAATTTACATTGGAAACGTTTGGTTTAGCTGTTATAAAAGTTTGGTTTTTTAGTGCTGAAAATGTATTTTCAGCTCGCACTGTACGCATTTGCTATGTGAGGCATTATCTCATAAGGGAAATACTGGACAATCAAATTAATGACTTCCCAGGCTTCAGGATGCATTTTTACACTCTATAAATGTGGAAATTTACATTGGAAACGTTTGGTTTAGCTGTTATAAAAGTTTGTTTTTTTAGTGCTGTAAATGCATTTTCAGCTCGCGCTGTACACATTTGCTATGTGAGGCATTATCTCATAAGGGAAATACTGGACAATCAAATTAATGACTGCCCAGGCTTCAGGATGTCTTTTTACACTATATAAAGGTGGAAATTTACATTGGAAACGTTTGGTTTAGCTGTTATAAAAGTTTGGTTTTTTAGTGCTGAAAATGCATTTTCAGCTCGCACTGTACACATTTGCTATGTGAGGCATTATCTCATAAGGGAAATACTGGACAATCAAATTAATGACTTCCCAGGCTTCAGGATGCCTTTTTACACTCTATAAATGTGGAAATTTACATTGGAAACGTTTGGTTTAGCTGTTAATGAAGTTTCGTTTTTTTAGTGCTGAAAATTCATTGTCTGCTGGCGCTGTACACTTTTTCTAAGTGTTGCAATATCTCATGAAGGAAATACTGGACAATCAAATTAATGACTTTCCAGGCTTCAGGATGCCTTTCTACACTATATAAAGGTGGAAATTTACAATGGAAACGTTTGGTTTAGCTGTTATAAAAGTTTGGTTTTTTAGTGCTGTAAATGCATTTTCAGCTCGCGCTGTACACATTTGCTATGAGAGGCATTATCTCATAAGGGAAATATTGGACAATCAAATTAATGACTGCCCAGGTTTCAGGATGTCTTTTTACACTATATAAAGGTGGAAATTTACATTGGAAACGTTTAGTTTAGCTGTTAATGAAGTTTCGTTTTTTTAGTGCTGGAAATTCATTGTCTGCTGGCGCTGTACACTTTTTCTAAGTGTTGCAATATCTCATGAAGGAAATACTGGACAATCAAATTAATGACTTTCCAGGCTTCAGGATGCCTTTCTACACTATATAAAGGTGGAAATTTACATTGGAAACGTTTGGTTTAGCTGTTATAAAAGTTTGGTTTTTTAGTGCTGTAAATGCATTTTCAGCTCGCGCTGTACACATTTGCTATGAAAGGCATTATCTCATAAGGGAAATATTGGACAATCAAATTAATGACTGCCCAGGCTTCAGGATGTCTTTTTACACTATATAAAGGTGGAAATTTACATTGGAAACGTTTAGTTTAGCTGTTAATGAAGTTTCGGTTTTTTAGTGCTGAAAATTCATTGTCTGCTGGCGCTGTACACTTTTTCTAAGTGTTGCAATATCTCATGAAGGAAATACTGGACAATCAAATTAATCACTTTCCAGGCTTCAGGATGCCTTTCTACACTATATAAAGGTGGAAATTTACATTGGAAACGTTTGGTTTAGCTGTTATAAAAGTTTGGTTTTTTAGTGCTGTAAATGCATTTTCAGCTCGCGCTGTACACATTTGCTATGTGAGGCATTATATCATAAGGGAAATACTGGACAATCAAATTAATGACTTCCCAGGCTTCAGGATGCCTTTTTACACTCTATAAATGTGGAAATTTACATTGGAAACGTTTGGTTTAGCTGTTAATGAAGTTTCGTTTTTTTAGTGCTGAAAAAACATTGTCTGCTGGCGCTGTACACTTTTTCTAAGTGTTGCAATATCTCATGAAGGAAATACTGGACAATCAAATTAATGACTTTCCAGGCTTCAGGATGCCTTTCTACACTATATAAAGGTAGAAATTTACATTGGAAACGTTTGGTTTAGCTGTTATAAAAGTTTGGTTTTTTAGTGCTGTAAATGCATTTTCAGCTCGCGCTGTACACATTTGCTATGAGAGGCATTATCTCAGAAGGGAAATATTGGACAATCAAATTAATGACTGCCCAGGCTTCAGGATGTCTTTTTACACTATATAAAGGTGGAAATTTACATTGGAAACGTTTACTTTAGCTGTTAATGAAGTTTCGTTTATTTAGTGCTGAAAATTCATTGTCTGCTGGCGCTGTACACTTTTTCTAAGTGTTGCAATATCTCATGAAGGAAATACTGGACAATCAAATTAATGACTTTCCAGGCTTCAGGATGCCTTTCTACACTATATAAAGGTGGAAATTTACATTGGAAACGTTTGGTTTAGCTGTTATAAAAGTTTGGTTTTTTAGTGCTGTAAATGCATTTTCAGCTCGCGCTGTACACATTTGCTATGAGAGGCATTATCTCATAAGGGAAATATTGGACAATCAAATTAATGGCTGCCCAGGCTTCAGGATGTCTTTTTACACTATATAAAGGTGGAAATTTACATTGGAAACGTTTAGTTTAGCTGTTAATGAAGTTTCGGTTTTTTAGTGCTGAAAATTCATTGTCTGCTGGCGCTGTACACTTTTTCTAAGTGTTGCAATATCTCATGAAGGAAATACTGGACAATCAAATTAAAGACTTTCCAGGCTTCAGGATGCCTTTTTACACTATATAAAGGTGGAAATTTACATTGGAAACGTTTGGTTTAGCTGTTATAAAAGTTTGGTTTTTTAGTGCTGTAAATGCATTTTCAGCTCGCGCTGTACACATTTGCTATGAGAGGCATTATCTCATAAGGGAAATATTGGACAATCAAATTAATGACTGCCCAGGCTTCAGGATGTCTTTTTACACTATATAAAGGTGGAAATTTACATTGGAAACATTTAGTTTAGCTGTTAATGAAGTTTCGTTTTTTTAGTGCTGAAAATTCATTGTCTGCTGGCGCTGTACACTTTTTCTAAGTGTTGCAATATCTCATGAAGGAAATACTGGACAATCAAATTAATGACTTTCCAGGCTTCAGGATGCCTTTCTACACTATATAAAGGTGGAAATTTACATTGGAAACGTTTGGTTTAGCTGTTATAAAAGTTTGGTTTTTTAGTGCTGTAAATGCATTTTCAGCTCGCGCTGTACACATTTGCTATGAGAGGCATTATCTCATAAGGGAAATATTGGACAATCAAATTAATGACTGCCCAGGCTTCAGGATGTCTTTTTACACTATATAAAGGTGGAAATTTACATTGGAAACGTTTGGTTTAGCTGTTATAAAAGTTTGGTTTTTTAGTGCTGTAAATGCATTTTCAGCTCGCGCTGTACACATTTGCTATGAGAGGCATTATCTCATAAGGGAAATATTGGACAATCAAATTAATGGCTGCCCGGGCTTCAGGATGTCTTTTTACACTATATAAAGGTGGAAATTTACATTGGAAACGTTTAGTTTAGCTGTTAATGAAGTTTCGTTTTTTTAGTGCTGAAAATTCATTGTCTGCTGGCGCTGTACACTTTTTCTAAATGTTGCAATATCTCATGAAGGAAATACTGGACAATCAAATTAATGACTTTCCAGGCTTCAGGATGCCTTTCTACACTATATAAAGGTGGAAATTTACATTGGAAACGTTTGGTTTAGCTGTTATAAAAGTTTGGTTTTTTTAGTGCTGTAAATGCATTTTCAGCTCGCGCTGTACACATTTGCTATGAGAGGCATTATCTCATAAGGGAAATATTGGACAATCAAATTAATGACTGCCCAGGCTTCAGGATGTCTTTTTACACTATATAAAGGAGGAAATTTACATTGGAAACGTTTGGTTTAGGTGTTATAAAAGTTTGGTTTTTTAGTGCTGAAAATGCATTTTCAGCTCGCGCTGTACACATTTGCAATGAGAGGCATTATCTCATAAGGGAAATACTGGACAATCAAATTAATGACTTCCCAGGCTTCAGGATGCCTTTTTACACTCTATAAATGTGGAAATTTACATTGGAAACGTTTGGTTTAGCTGTTAATGAAGTTTCGTTTTTTTTAGTGTTGAAAATTCGTTGTCTGCTGGCGCTGTACACTTTTTCTAAGTGTTGCAATATCTCATGAAGGAAATACTGGACAATCAAATTAATGACTTTCCAGGCTTCAGGATGCCTTTCTACACTATATAAAGGTGGAAATTTACATTGGAAACGTTTGGTTTAGCTGTTATAAAAGTTTGGTTTTTTAGTGCTGTAAATGCATTTTCAGCTCGCGCTGTACACATTTGCTATGAGAGGCATTATCTCATAAGGGAAATATTGGACAATCAAATTAATGACTGCCCAGGCTTCAGGATGTCTTTTTACACTATATAAAGGTGGAAATTTACATTGGAAACGTTTGGTTTAGCTGTTATAAAAGTTTGTTTTTTTAGTGCTGTAAATGCATTTTCAGCTCGCACTGTACACATTTGCTATGAGAGGCATTATCTCATAAGGGAAATATTGGACAATCAAATTAATGACTGCCCAGGCTTCAGGATGTCTTTTTACACTATATAAAGGTGGAAATTTACATTGGAAACGTTTACTTTAGCTGTTAATGAAGTTTCGTTTATTTAGTGCTGAAAATTCATTGTCTGCTGGCGCTGTACACTTTTTCTAAGTGTTGCAATATCTCATGAAGGAAATACTGGACAATCAAATTAATGACTTTCCAGGCTTCAGGATGCCTTTCTACACTATATAAAGGTGGAAATTTACATTGGAAACGTTTGGTTTAGCTGTTATAAAAGTTTGTTTTTTTAGTGCTGTAAATGCATTTTCAGCTCGCACTGTACACATTTGCTATGTGAGGCATTATCTCATAAGGGAAATACTGGACAATCAAATTAATGACTTCCCAGGCTTCAGGATGCCTTTTTACACTCTATAAATGTGGAAATTTACATTGGAAACGTTTGGTTTAGCTGTTAATGAAGTTTCGTTTTTTTAGTGCTGAAAATTCATTGTCTGCTGGCGCTGTACACTTTTTCTAAGTGTTGCAATATCTCATGAAGGAAATACTGGACAATCAAATTAATGACTTTCCAGGCTTCAGGATGCCTTTCTACACTATATAAAGGTGGAAATTTATATTGGAAACGTTTGGTTTAGCTGTTATAAAAGTTTGGTTTTTTAGTGCTGTAAATGCATTTTCAGCTCGCGCTGTACACATTTGCTATGAGAGGCATTATCTCATAAGGGAAATATTGGACAATCAAATTAATGACTGCCCAGGCTTCAGGATGTCTTTTACACTATATAAAGGTGGAAATTTACATTGGAAACGTTTGGTTTAGCTGTTATAAAAGTTTGTTTTTTTAGTGCTGTAAATGCATTTTCAGCTCGCACTGTACACATTTGCTATGAGAGGCATTATCTCATAAGGGAAATATTGGACAATCAAATTAATGACTGCCCAGGCTTCAGGATGTCTTTTTACACTATATAAAGGTGGAAATTTACATTGGAAACGTTTACTTTAGCTGTTAATGAAGTTTCGTTTATTTAGTGCTGAAAATTCATTGGCTGCTGGCGCTGTACACTTTTTCTAAGTGTTGCAATATCTCATGAAGGAAATACTGGACAATCAAATTAATGACTTTCCAGGCTTCAGGATGCCTTTCTACACTATATAAAGGTGGAAATTTACATTGGAAACGTTTGGTTTAGCTGTTATAAAAGTTTGTTTTTTTAGTGCTGTAAATGCATTTTCAGCTCGCACTGTACACATTTGCTATGTGAGGCATTATCTCATAAGGGAAATACTGGACAATCAAATTAATGACTTCCCAGGCTTCAGGATGCCTTTTTACACTCTATAAATGTGGAAATTTACATTGGAAACGTTTGGTTTAGCTGTTAATGAAGTTTCGTTTTTTTAGTGCTGAAAATTCATTGTCTGCTGGCGCTGTACACTTTTTCTAAGTGTTGCAATATCTCATGAAGGAAATACTGGACAATCAAATTAATGACTTTCCAGGCTTCAGGATGCCTTTCTACACTATATAAAGGTGGAAATTTACATTGGAAACGTTTGGTTTAGCTGTTATAAAAGTTTGGTTTTTTAGTGCTGTAAATGCATTTTCAGCTCGCGCTGTACACATTTGCTATGAGAGGCATTATCTCATAAGGGAAATATTGGACAATCAAATTAATGACTGCCCAGGCTTCAGGATGTCTTTTTACACTATATAAAGGTGGAAATTTACATTGGAAACGTTTGGTTTAGCTGTTATAAAAGTTTGTTTTTTTAGTGCTGTAAATGCATTTTCAGCTCGCACTGTACACATTTGCTATGAGAGGCATTATCTCATAAGGGAAATATTGGACAATCAAATTAATGACTGCCCAGGCTTCAGGATGTCTTTTTACACTATATAAAGGTGGAAATTTACATTGGAAACGTTTGGTTTAGCTGTTATAAAAGTTTGGTTTTTTTAGTGCTGAAAATGCATTTTCAGCTCGCACTGTCCACATTTGCTATGTGAGGCATTATCTCATAAGGGAAATACTGGACAATCAAATTAATGACTGCCCAGGCTTCAGGATGTCTTTTTACACTATATAAAGGTGGAAATTTACATTGGAAACGTTTGGTTTAGCTGTTATAAAAGTTTGTTTTTTTAGTGCTGTAAATGCATTTTCAGCTCGCGCTGTACACATTTGCTATGAGAGGCATTATCTCATAAGGGAAATATTGGACAATCAAATTAATGACTGCCCAGGCTTCAGGATGTCTTTTTACACTATATAAAGGTGGAAATTTACATTGGAAACGTTTACTTTAGCTGTTAATGAAGTTTCGTTTATTTAGTGCTGAAAATTCATTGTCTGACACTCTATAAATGTGGAAATTTACATTGGAAACGTTTGGTTTAGCTGTTAATGAAGTTTCGTTTTTTTAGTGCTGAAAATTCATTGTCTGCTGGCGCTGTACACTTTTTCTAAGTGTTGCAATATCTCATGAAGGAAATACTGGACAATCAAATTAATGACTTTCCAGGCTTCAGGATGCCTTTCTACACTATATAAAGGTGGAAATTTACATTGGAAACGTTTGGTTTAGCTGTTATAAAAGTTTGGTTTTTTAGTGCTGAAAATGCATTTTCAGCTCGCGCTGTACACATTTGCTATGAGAGGCATTATCTCATAAGGGAAATATTGGACAATCAAATTAATGACTGCCCAGGCTTCAGGATGTCTTTTTACACTATATAAGGGTGGAAATTTACATTGGAAACGTTTAGTTTAGCTGTTAATGAAGTTTCGTTTTTTTAGTGCTGAAAATTCATTGTCTGCTGGCGCTGTACACTTTTTCTAAGTGTTGCAATATCTCATGAAGGAAATACTGGACAATCAAATTAATGACTTTCCAGGCTTCAGGATGCCTTCTACACTATATAAAGGTGGAAATGTACATTGGAAACGTTTGGTTTAGCTGTTATAAAAGTTTGGTTTTTTAGTGCTGTAAATGCATTTTCAGCTCGCGCTGTACACATTTGCTATGAGAGGCATTATCTCAGAAGGGAAATATTGGACAATCAAATTAATGACTGCCCAGGCTTCAGGATGTCTTTTTACACTATATAAAGGTGGAAATTTACATTGGAAACGTTTGGTTTAGCTGTTATAAAAGTTTGGTTTTTTTAGTGCTGAAAATGCATTTTCAGCTCGCACTGTACACATTTGCTGTGTGAGGCATTATCTCATAAGGGAAATACTGGACAATCAAATTAATGACTGCCCAGGCTTCAGGATGTCTTTTTACACTATATAAAGGTGGAAATTTACATTGGAAACGTTTGGTTTAGCTGTTATAAAAGTTTGTTTTTTTAGTGCTGAAAATGCATTTTCAGCTCGCACTGTACACATTTGCTATGTGAGGCATTATCTCATAAGGGAAATACTGGACAATCAAATTAATGACTTCCCAGGCTTCAGGATGCCTTTTTACACTCTATAAATGTGGAAATTTACATTGGAAACGTTTGGTTTAGCTGTTAATGAAGTTTCGTTTTTTTTAGTGCTGAAAATTCATTGTCTGCTGGCGCTGTACACTTTTTCTAAGTGTTGCAATATCTCATGAAGGAAATACTGGACAATCAAATTAATGACTTTCCAGGCTTCAGGATGCCTTTCTACACTATATAAAGGTGGAAATTTACATTGGAAACGTTTGGTTTAGCTGTTATAAAAGTTTGGTTTTTTAGTGCTGTAAATGCATTTTCAGCTCGCGCTGTACACATTTGCTATGAGAGGCATTATCTCATAAGGGAAATATTGGACAATCAAATTAATGACTGCCCAGGCTTCAGGATGTCTTTTTACACTATATAAGGGTGGAAATTTACATTGGAAACGTTTAGTTTAGCTGTTAATGAAGTTTCGTTTTTTTAGTGCTGAAAATTCATTGTCTGCTGGCGCTGTACACTTTTTCTAAGTGTTGCAATATCTCATGAAGGAAATACTGGACAATCAAATTAATGACTTTCCAGGCTTCAGGATGCCTTTCTACACTATATAAAGGTGGAAATGTACATTGGAAACGTTTGGTTTAGCTGTTATAAAAGTTTGGTTTTTTAGTGCTGTAAATGCATTTTCAGCTCGCGCTGTACACATTTGCTATGAGAGGCATTATCTCAGAAGGGAAATATTGGACAATCAAATTAATGACTGCCCAGGCTTCAGGATGTCTTTTTACACTATATAAAGGTGGAAATTTACATTGGAAACGTTTGGTTTAGCTGTTATAAAAGTTTGTTTTTTTTAGTGCTGAAAATGCATTTTCAGCTCGCACTGTACACATTTGCTGTGTGAGGCATTATCTCATAAGGGAAATACTGGACAATCAAATTAATGACTGCCCAGGCTTCAGGATGTCTTTTTACACTATATAAAGGTGGAAATTTACATTGGAAACGTTTGGTTTAGCTGTTATAAAAGTTTGGTTTTTTAGTGCTGAAAATGCATTTTCAGCTCGCACTGTACACATTTGCTATGTGAGGCATTATCTCATAAGGGAAATACTGGACAATCAAATTAATGACTTCCCAGGCTTCAGGATGCCTTTTTACACTCTATGAATGTGGAAATTTACATTGGAAACGTTTGGTTTAGCTGTTAATGAAGTTTCGTTTTTTTAGTGCTGAAAATTCATTGTCTGCTGGCGCTGTACACTTTTTCTAAGTGTTGCAATATCTCATGAAGGAAATACTGGACAATCAAATTAATGACTTTCCAGGCTTCAGGATGCCTTTCTACACTATATAAAGGTGGAAATTTACATTGGAAACGTTTGGTTTAGCTGTTATAAAAGTTTGGTTTTTTAGTGCTGTAAATGCATTTTCAGCTCGCGCTGTACACATTTGCTATGAGAGGCATTATCTCATAAGGGAAATATTGGACAATCAAATTAATGACTGCCCAGGCTTCAGGATGTCTTTTTACACTATATAAGGGTGGAAATTTACATTGGAAACGTTTAGTTTAGCTGTTAATGAAGTTTCGTTTTTTTAGTGCTGAAAATTCATTGTCTGCTGGCGCTGTACACTTTTTCTAAGTGTTGCAATATCTCATGAAGGAAATACTGGACAATCAAATTAATGACTTTCCAGGCTTCAGGATGCCTTTCTACACTATATAAAGGTGGAAATTTACAATGGAAACGTTTGGTTTAGCTGTTATAAAAGTTTGGTTTTTTAGTGCTGTAAATGCATTTTCAGCTCGCGCTGTACACATTTGCTATGAGAGGCATTATCTCATAAGGGAAATATTGGACAATCAAATTAATGACTGCCCAGGCTTCAGGATGTCTTTTTACACTATATAAAGGTGGAAATTTACATTGGAAACGTTTAGTTTAGCTGTTATAAAAGTTTGTTTTTTTAGTGCTGTAAATGCATTTTCAGCTCGCACTGTACACATTTGCTATGTGAGGCATTATCTCATAAGGGAAATACTGGACAATCAAATTAATGACTTCCCAGGCTTCAGGATGCCTTTTTACACTCTATAAATGTGGAAATTTACATTGGAAACGTTTGGTTTAGCTGTTAATGAAGTTTCGTTTTTTTAGTGCTGAAAATTCATTGTCTGCTGGCGCTGTACACTTTTTCTAAGTGTTGCAATATCTCATGAAGGAAATACTGGACAATCAAATTAATGACTTTCCAGGCTTCAGGATGCCTTTCTACACTATATAAAGGTGGAAATTTATATTGGAAACGTTTGGTTTAGCTGTTATAAAAGTTTGGTTTTTTAGTGCTGTAAATGCATTTTCAGCTCGCGCTGTACACATTTGCTATGAGAGGCATTATCTCATAAGGGAAATATTGGACAATCAAATTAATGACTGCCCAGGCTTCAGGATGTCTTTTTACACTATATAAAGGTGGAAATTTACATTGGAAACGTTTGGTTTAGCTGTTATAAAAGTTTGTTTTTTTAGTGCTGTAAATGCATTTTCAGCTCGCACTGTACACATTTGCTATGAGAGGCATTATCTCATAAGGGAAATATTGGACAATCAAATTAATGACTGCCCAGGCTTCAGGATGTCTTTTTACACTATATAAAGGTGGAAATTTACATTGGAAACGTTTACTTTAGCTGTTAATGAAGTTTCGTTTATTTAGTGCTGAAAATTCATTGTCTGCTGGCGCTGTACACTTTTTCTAAGTGTTGCAATATCTCATGAAGGAAATACTGGACAATCAAATTAATGACTTTCCAGGCTTCAGGATGCCTTTCTACACTATATAAAGGTGGACATTTACATTGGAAACGTTTGGTTTAGCTGTTATAAAAGTTTGTTTTTTTAGTGCTGTAAATGCATTTTCAGCTCGCACTGTACACATTTGCTATGTGAGGCATTATCTCATAAGGGAAATACTGGACAATCAAATTAATGACTTCCCAGGCTTCAGGATGCCTTTTTACACTCTATAAATGTGGAAATTTACATTGGAAACGTTTGGTTTAGCTGTTAATGAAGTTTCGTTTTTTTAGTGCTGAAAATTCATTGTCTGCTGGCGCTGTACACTTTTTCTAAGTGTTGCAATATCTCATGAAGGAAATACTGGACAATCAAATTAATGACTTTCCAGGCTTCAGGATGCCTTTCTACACTATATAAAGGTGGAAATTTACATTGGAAACGTTTGGTTTAGCTGTTATAAAAGTTTGGTTTTTTAGTGCTGTAAATGCATTTTCAGCTCGCGCTGTACACATTTGCTATGAGAGGCATTATCTCATAAGGGAAATATTGGACAATCAAATTAATGACTGCCCAGGCTTCAGGATGTCTTTTTACACTATATAAAGGTGGAAATTTACATTGGAAACGTTTGGTTTAGCTGTTATAAAAGTTTGTTTTTTTAGTGCTGTAAATGCATTTTCAGCTCGCACTGTACACATTTGCTATGAGAGGCATTATCTCATAAGGGAAATATTGGACAATCAAATTAATGACTGCCCAGGCTTCAGGATGTCTTTTTACACTATATAAAGGTGGAAATTTACATTGGAAACGTTTGGTTTAGCTGTTATAAAAGTTTGGTTTTTTTAGTGCTGAAAATGCATTTTCAGCTCGCACTGTCCACATTTGCTATGTGAGGCATTATCTCATAAGGGAAATACTGGACAATCAAATTAATGACTGCCCAGGCTTCAGGATGTCTTTTTACACTATATAAAGGTGGAAATTTACATTGGAAACGTTTGGTTTAGCTGTTATAAAAGTTTGTTTTTTTAGTGCTGTAAATGCATTTTCAGCTCGCGCTGTACACATTTGCTATGAGAGGCATTATCTCATAAGGGAAATATTGGACAATCAAATTAATGACTGCCCAGGCTTCAGGATGTCTTTTTACACTATATAAAGGTGGAAATTTACATTGGAAACGTTTACTTTAGCTGTTAATGAAGTTTCGTTTATTTAGTGCTGAAAATTCATTGTCTGACACTCTATAAATGTGGAAATTTACATTGGAAACGTTTGGTTTAGCTGTTAATGAAGTTTCGTTTTTTTAGTGCTGAAAATTCATTGTCTGCTGGCGCTGTACACTTTTTCTAAGTGTTGCAATATCTCATGAAGGAAATACTGGACAATCAAATTAATGACTTTCCAGGCTTCAGGATGCCTTTCTACACTATATAAAGGTGGAAATTTACATTGGAAACGTTTGGTTTAGCTGTTATAAAAGTTTGGTTTTTTAGTGCTGAAAATGCATTTTCAGCTCGCGCTGTACACATTTGCTATGAGAGGCATTATCTCATAAGGGAAATATTGGACAATCAAATTAATGACTGCCCAGGCTTCAGGATGTCTTTTTACACTATATAAGGGTGGAAATTTACATTGGAAACGTTTAGTTTAGCTGTTAATGAAGTTTCGTTTTTTTAGTGCTGAAAATTCATTGTCTGCTGGCGCTGTACACTTTTTCTAAGTGTTGCAATATCTCATGAAGGAAATACTGGACAATCAAATTAATGACTTTCCAGGCTTCAGGATGCCTTCTACACTATATAAAGGTGGAAATGTACATTGGAAACGTTTGGTTTAGCTGTTATAAAAGTTTGGTTTTTTAGTGCTGTAAATGCATTTTCAGCTCGCGCTGTACACATTTGCTATGAGAGGCATTATCTCAGAAGGGAAATATTGGACAATCAAATTAATGACTGCCCAGGCTTCAGGATGTCTTTTTACACTATATAAAGGTGGAAATTTACATTGGAAACGTTTGGTTTAGCTGTTATAAAAGTTTGGTTTTTTTAGTGCTGAAAATGCATTTTCAGCTCGCACTGTACACATTTGCTGTGTGAGGCATTATCTCATAAGGGAAATACTGGACAATCAAATTAATGACTGCCCAGGCTTCAGGATGTCTTTTTACACTATATAAAGGTGGAAATTTACATTGGAAACGTTTGGTTTAGCTGTTATAAAAGTTTGTTTTTTTAGTGCTGAAAATGCATTTTCAGCTCGCACTGTACACATTTGCTATGTGAGGCATTATCTCATAAGGGAAATACTGGACAATCAAATTAATGACTTCCCAGGCTTCAGGATGCCTTTTTACACTCTATAAATGTGGAAATTTACATTGGAAACGTTTGGTTTAGCTGTTAATGAAGTTTCGTTTTTTTAGTGCTGAAAATTCATTGTCTGCTGGCGCTGTACACTTTTTCTAAGTGTTGCAATATCTCATGAAGGAAATACTGGACAATCAAATTAATGACTTTCCAGGCTTCAGGATGCCTTTCTACACTATATAAAGGTGGAAATTTACATTGGAAACGTTTGGTTTAGCTGTTATAAAAGTTTGGTTTTTTAGTGCTGTAAATGCATTTTCAGCTCGCGCTGTACACATTTGCTATGAGAGGCATTATCTCATAAGGGAAATATTGGACAATCAAATTAATGACTGCCCAGGCTTCAGGATGTCTTTTTACACTATATAAGGGTGGAAATTTACATTGGAAACGTTTAGTTTAGCTGTTAATGAAGTTTCGTTTTTTTAGTGCTGAAAATTCATTGTCTGCTGGCGCTGTACACTTTTTCTAAGTGTTGCAATATCTCATGAAGGAAATACTGGACAATCAAATTAATGACTTTCCAGGCTTCAGGATGCCTTTCTACACTATATAAAGGTGGAAATGTACATTGGAAACGTTTGGTTTAGCTGTTATAAAAGTTTGGTTTTTTAGTGCTGTAAATGCATTTTCAGCTCGCGCTGTACACATTTGCTATGAGAGGCATTATCTCAGAAGGGAAATATTGGACAATCAAATTAATGACTGCCCAGGCTTCAGGATGTCTTTTTACACTATATAAAGGTGGAAATTTACATTGGAAACGTTTGGTTTAGCTGTTATAAAAGTTTGTTTTTTTTAGTGCTGAAAATGCATTTTCAGCTCGCACTGTACACATTTGCTGTGTGAGGCATTATCTCATAAGGGAAATACTGGACAATCAAATTAATGACTGCCCAGGCTTCAGGATGTCTTTTTACACTATATAAAGGTGGAAATTTACATTGGAAACGTTTGGTTTAGCTGTTATAAAAGTTTGGTTTTTTAGTGCTGAAAATGCATTTTCAGCTCGCACTGTACACATTTGCTATGTGAGGCATTATCTCATAAGGGAAATACTGGACAATCAAATTAATGACTTCCCAGGCTTCAGGATGCCTTTTTACACTCTATGAATGTGGAAATTTACATTGGAAACGTTTGGTTTAGCTGTTAATGAAGTTTCGTTTTTTTAGTGCTGAAAATTCATTGTCTGCTGGCGCTGTACACTTTTTCTAAGTGTTGCAATATCTCATGAAGGAAATACTGGACAATCAAATTAATGACTTTCCAGGCTTCAGGATGCCTTTCTACACTATATAAAGGTGGAAATTTACATTGGAAACGTTTGGTTTAGCTGTTATAAAAGTTTGGTTTTTTAGTGCTGTAAATGCATTTTCAGCTCGCGCTGTACACATTTGCTATGAGAGGCATTATCTCATAAGGGAAATATTGGACAATCAAATTAATGACTGCCCAGGCTTCAGGATGTCTTTTTACACTATATAAGGGTGGAAATTTACATTGGAAACGTTTAGTTTAGCTGTTAATGAAGTTTCGTTTTTTTAGTGCTGAAAATTCATTGTCTGCTGGCGCTGTACACTTTTTCTAAGTGTTGCAATATCTCATGAAGGAAATACTGGACAATCAAATTAATGACTTTCCAGGCTTCAGGATGCCTTTCTACACTATATAAAGGTGGAAATGTACATTGGAAACGTTTGGTTTAGCTGTTATAAAAGTTTGGTTTTTTAGTGCTGTAAATGCATTTTCAGCTCGCGCTGTACACATTTGCTATGAGAGGCATTATCTCAGAAGGGAAATATTGGACAATCAAATTAATGACTGCCCAGGCTTCAGGATGTCTTTTTACACTATATAAAGGTGGAAATTTACATTGGAAACGTTTGGTTTAGCTGTTATAAAAGTTTGTTTTTTTTAGTGCTGAAAATGCATTTTCAGCTCGCACTGTACACATTTGCTGTGTGAGGCATTATCTCATAAGGGAAATACTGGACAATCAAATTAATGACTGCCCAGGCTTCAGGATGTCTTTTTACACTATATAAAGGTGGAAATTTACATTGGAAACGTTTGGTTTAGCTGTTATAAAAGTTTGGTTTTTTAGTGCTGAAAATGCATTTTCAGCTCGCACTGTACACATTTGCTATGTGAGGCATTATCTCATAAGGGAAATACTGGACAATCAAATTAATGACTTCCCAGGCTTCAGGATGCCTTTTTACACTCTATGAATGTGGAAATTTACATTGGAAACGTTTGGTTTAGCTGTTAATGAAGTTTCGTTTTTTTAGTGCTGAAAATTCATTGTCTGCTGGCGCTGTACACTTTTTCTAAGTGTTGCAATATCTCATGAAGGAAATACTGGACAATCAAATTAATGACTTTCCAGGCTTCAGGATGCCTTTCTACACTATATAAAGGTGGAAATTTACATTGGAAACGTTTGGTTTAGCTGTTATAAAAGTTTGGTTTTTTAGTGCTGTAAATGCATTTTCAGCTCGCGCTGTACACATTTGCTATGAGAGGCATTATCTCATAAGGGAAATATTGGACAATCAAATTAATGACTGCCCAGGCTTCAGGATGTCTTTTTACACTATATAAGGGTGGAAATTTACATTGGAAACGTTTAGTTTAGCTGTTAATGAAGTTTCGTTTTTTAGTGCTGAAAATTCATTGTCTGCTGGCGCTGTACACTTTTTCTAAGTGTTGCAATATCTCATGAAGGAAATACTGGACAATCAAATTAATGACTTTCCAGGCTTCAGGATGCCTTTCTACACTATATAAAGGTGGAAATGTACATTGGAAACGTTTGGTTTAGCTGTTATAAAAGTTTGGTTTTTTAGTGCTGTAAATGCATTTTCAGCTCGCGCTGTACACATTTGCTATGAGAGGCATTATCTCAGAAGGGAAATATTGGACAATCAAATTAATGACTGCCCAGGCTTCAGGATGTCTTTTTACACTCTATAAAGGTGGAAATTTACATTGGAAACGTTTGGTTTAGCTGTTATAAAAGTTTGGTTTTTTTAGTGCTGAAAATGCATTTTCAGCTCGCACTGTACACATTTGCTGTGTGAGGCATTATCTCATAAGGGAAATACTGGACAATCAAATTAATGACTGCCCAGGCTTCAGGATGTCTTTTTACACTATATAAAGGTGGAAATTTACATTGGAAACGTTTGGTTTAGCTGTTATAAAAGTTTGGTTTTTTAGTGCTGAAAATGCATTTTCAGCTCGCACTGTACACATTTGCTATGTGAGGCATTATCTCATAAGGGAAATACTGGACAATCAAATTAATGACTTCCCAGGCTTCAGGATGCCTTTTTACACTCTATAAATGTGGAAATTTACATTGGAAACGTTTGGTTTAGCTGTTAATGAAGTTTCGTTTTTTTAGTGCTGAAAATTCATTGTCTGCTGGCGCTGTACACTTTTTCTAAGTGTTGCAATATCTCATGAAGGAAATACTGGACAATCAAATTAATGACTTTCCAGGCTTCAGGATGCCTTTCTACACTATATAAAGGTGGAAATGTACATTGGAAACGTTTGGTTTAGCTGTTATAAAAGTTTGGTTTTTTAGTGCTGTAAATGCATTTTCAGCTCGCGCTGTACACATTTGCTATGAGAGGCATTATCTCATAAGGGAAATATTAGACAATCAAATTAATGACTGCCCAGGCTTCAGGATGTCTTTTTACACTATATAAGGGTGGAAATTTACATCGGAAACGTTTAGTTTAGCTGTTAATGAAGTTTCGTTTTTTTAGTGCTGAAAATTCATTGTCTGCTGGCGCTGTACACTTTTTCTAAGTGTTGCAATATCTCATGAAGGAAATACTGGACAATCAAATTAATGACTTTCCAGGCTTCAGGATGCCTTTCTACACTATATAAAGGTGGACATTTACATTGGAAACGTTTGGTTTAGCTGTTATAAAAGTTTGTTTTTTTAGTGCTGTAAATGCATTTTCAGCTCGCACTGTACACATTTGCTATGTGAGGCATTATCTCATAAGGGAAATACTGGACAATCAAATTAATGACTTCCCAGGCTTCAGGATGCCTTTTTACACTCTATAAATGTGGAAATTTACATTGGAAACGTTTGGTTTAGCTGTTAATGAAGTTTCGTTTTTTTAGTGCTGAAAATTCATTGTCTGCTGGCGCTGTACACTTTTTCTAAGTGTTGCAATATCTCATGAAGGAAATACTGGACAATCAAATTAATGACTTTCCAGGCTTCAGGATGCCTTTCTACACTATATAAAGGTGGAAATTTACATTGGAAACGTTTGGTTTAGCTGTTATAAAAGTTTGGTTTTTTAGTGCTGTAAATGCATTTTCAGCTCGCGCTGTACACATTTGCTATGAGAGGCATTATCTCATAAGGGAAATATTGGACAATCAAATTAATGACTGCCCAGGCTTCAGGATGTCTTTTTACACTATATAAAGGTGGAAATTTACATTGGAAACGTTTGGTTTAGCTGTTATAAAAGTTTGTTTTTTTAGTGCTGTAAATGCATTTTCAGCTCGCACTGTACACATTTGCTATGAGAGGCATTATCTCATAAGGGAAATATTGGACAATCAAATTAATGACTGCCCAGGCTTCAGGATGTCTTTTTACACTATATAAAGGTGGAAATTTACATTGGAAACGTTTGGTTTAGCTGTTATAAAAGTTTGGTTTTTTTAGTGCTGAAAATGCATTTTCAGCTCGCACTGTCCACATTTGCTATGTGAGGCATTATCTCATAAGGGAAATACTGGACAATCAAATTAATGACTGCCCAGGCTTCAGGATGTCTTTTTACACTATATAAAGGTGGAAATTTACATTGGAAACGTTTGGTTTAGCTGTTATAAAAGTTTGTTTTTTTAGTGCTGTAAATGCATTTTCAGCTCGCGCTGTACACATTTGCTATGAGAGGCATTATCTCATAAGGGAAATATTGGACAATCAAATTAATGACTGCCCAGGCTTCAGGATGTCTTTTTACACTATATAAAGGTGGAAATTTACATTGGAAACGTTTACTTTAGCTGTTAATGAAGTTTCGTTTATTTAGTGCTGAAAATTCATTGTCTGACACTCTATAAATGTGGAAATTTACATTGGAAACGTTTGGTTTAGCTGTTAATGAAGTTTCGTTTTTTTAGTGCTGAAAATTCATTGTCTGCTGGCGCTGTACACTTTTTCTAAGTGTTGCAATATCTCATGAAGGAAATACTGGACAATCAAATTAATGACTTTCCAGGCTTCAGGATGCCTTTCTACACTATATAAAGGTGGAAATTTACATTGGAAACGTTTGGTTTAGCTGTTA
The DNA here is from genome assembly GCF_059441095.1 of Idiotropiscis lumnitzeri. Taxonomy (NCBI): domain Eukaryota; kingdom Metazoa; phylum Chordata; class Actinopteri; order Syngnathiformes; family Syngnathidae; genus Idiotropiscis; species Idiotropiscis lumnitzeri. The sequence continues at coordinate 901,589 of NW_028283585.1, read as the reverse complement.
TAAAAGTTTGGTTTTTTAGTGCTGAAAATGCATTTTCAGCTCGCGCTGTACACATTTGCTATGAGAGGCATTATCTCATAAGGGAAATATTGGACAATCAAATTAATGACTGCCCAGGCTTCAGGATGTCTTTTTACACTATATAAGGGTGGAAATTTACATTGGAAACGTTTAGTTTAGCTGTTAATGAAGTTTCGTTTTTTTAGTGCTGAAAATTCATTGTCTGCTGGCGCTGTACACTTTTTCTAAGTGTTGCAATATCTCATGAAGGAAATACTGGACAATCAAATTAATGACTTTCCAGGCTTCAGGATGCCTTCTACACTATATAAAGGTGGAAATGTACATTGGAAACGTTTGGTTTAGCTGTTATAAAAGTTTGGTTTTTTAGTGCTGTAAATGCATTTTCAGCTCGCGCTGTACACATTTGCTATGAGAGGCATTATCTCAGAAGGGAAATATTGGACAATCAAATTAATGACTGCCCAGGCTTCAGGATGTCTTTTTACACTATATAAAGGTGGAAATTTACATTGGAAACGTTTGGTTTAGCTGTTATAAAAGTTTGGTTTTTTTAGTGCTGAAAATGCATTTTCAGCTCGCACTGTACACATTTGCTGTGTGAGGCATTATCTCATAAGGGAAATACTGGACAATCAAATTAATGACTGCCCAGGCTTCAGGATGTCTTTTTACACTATATAAAGGTGGAAATTTACATTGGAAACGTTTGGTTTAGCTGTTATAAAAGTTTGTTTTTTTAGTGCTGAAAATGCATTTTCAGCTCGCACTGTACACATTTGCTATGTGAGGCATTATCTCATAAGGGAAATACTGGACAATCAAATTAATGACTTCCCAGGCTTCAGGATGCCTTTTTACACTCTATAAATGTGGAAATTTACATTGGAAACGTTTGGTTTAGCTGTTAATGAAGTTTCGTTTTTTTAGTGCTGAAAATTCATTGTCTGCTGGCGCTGTACACTTTTTCTAAGTGTTGCAATATCTCATGAAGGAAATACTGGACAATCAAATTAATGACTTTCCAGGCTTCAGGATGCCTTTCTACACTATATAAAGGTGGAAATTTACATTGGAAACGTTTGGTTTAGCTGTTATAAAAGTTTGGTTTTTTAGTGCTGTAAATGCATTTTCAGCTCGCGCTGTACACATTTGCTATGAGAGGCATTATCTCATAAGGGAAATATTGGACAATCAAATTAATGACTGCCCAGGCTTCAGGATGTCTTTTTACACTATATAAGGGTGGAAATTTACATTGGAAACGTTTAGTTTAGCTGTTAATGAAGTTTCGTTTTTTTAGTGCTGAAAATTCATTGTCTGCTGGCGCTGTACACTTTTTCTAAGTGTTGCAATATCTCATGAAGGAAATACTGGACAATCAAATTAATGACTTTCCAGGCTTCAGGATGCCTTTCTACACTATATAAAGGTGGAAATGTACATTGGAAACGTTTGGTTTAGCTGTTATAAAAGTTTGGTTTTTTAGTGCTGTAAATGCATTTTCAGCTCGCGCTGTACACATTTGCTATGAGAGGCATTATCTCAGAAGGGAAATATTGGACAATCAAATTAATGACTGCCCAGGCTTCAGGATGTCTTTTTACACTATATAAAGGTGGAAATTTACATTGGAAACGTTTGGTTTAGCTGTTATAAAAGTTTGTTTTTTTTAGTGCTGAAAATGCATTTTCAGCTCGCACTGTACACATTTGCTGTGTGAGGCATTATCTCATAAGGGAAATACTGGACAATCAAATTAATGACTGCCCAGGCTTCAGGATGTCTTTTTACACTATATAAAGGTGGAAATTTACATTGGAAACGTTTGGTTTAGCTGTTATAAAAGTTTGGTTTTTTAGTGCTGAAAATGCATTTTCAGCTCGCACTGTACACATTTGCTATGTGAGGCATTATCTCATAAGGGAAATACTGGACAATCAAATTAATGACTTCCCAGGCTTCAGGATGCCTTTTTACACTCTATGAATGTGGAAATTTACATTGGAAACGTTTGGTTTAGCTGTTAATGAAGTTTCGTTTTTTTAGTGCTGAAAATTCATTGTCTGCTGGCGCTGTACACTTTTTCTAAGTGTTGCAATATCTCATGAAGGAAATACTGGACAATCAAATTAATGACTTTCCAGGCTTCAGGATGCCTTTCTACACTATATAAAGGTGGAAATTTACATTGGAAACGTTTGGTTTAGCTGTTATAAAAGTTTGGTTTTTTAGTGCTGTAAATGCATTTTCAGCTCGCGCTGTACACATTTGCTATGAGAGGCATTATCTCATAAGGGAAATATTGGACAATCAAATTAATGACTGCCCAGGCTTCAGGATGTCTTTTTACACTATATAAGGGTGGAAATTTACATTGGAAACGTTTAGTTTAGCTGTTAATGAAGTTTCGTTTTTTTAGTGCTGAAAATTCATTGTCTGCTGGCGCTGTACACTTTTTCTAAGTGTTGCAATATCTCATGAAGGAAATACTGGACAATCAAATTAATGACTTTCCAGGCTTCAGGATGCCTTTCTACACTATATAAAGGTGGAAATGTACATTGGAAACGTTTGGTTTAGCTGTTATAAAAGTTTGGTTTTTTAGTGCTGTAAATGCATTTTCAGCTCGCGCTGTACACATTTGCTATGAGAGGCATTATCTCAGAAGGGAAATATTGGACAATCAAATTAATGACTGCCCAGGCTTCAGGATGTCTTTTTACACTATATAAAGGTGGAAATTTACATTGGAAACGTTTGGTTTAGCTGTTATAAAAGTTTGTTTTTTTTAGTGCTGAAAATGCATTTTCAGCTCGCACTGTACACATTTGCTGTGTGAGGCATTATCTCATAAGGGAAATACTGGACAATCAAATTAATGACTGCCCAGGCTTCAGGATGTCTTTTTACACTATATAAAGGTGGAAATTTACATTGGAAACGTTTGGTTTAGCTGTTATAAAAGTTTGGTTTTTTAGTGCTGAAAATGCATTTTCAGCTCGCACTGTACACATTTGCTATGTGAGGCATTATCTCATAAGGGAAATACTGGACAATCAAATTAATGACTTCCCAGGCTTCAGGATGCCTTTTTACACTCTATGAATGTGGAAATTTACATTGGAAACGTTTGGTTTAGCTGTTAATGAAGTTTCGTTTTTTTAGTGCTGAAAATTCATTGTCTGCTGGCGCTGTACACTTTTTCTAAGTGTTGCAATATCTCATGAAGGAAATACTGGACAATCAAATTAATGACTTTCCAGGCTTCAGGATGCCTTTCTACACTATATAAAGGTGGAAATTTACATTGGAAACGTTTGGTTTAGCTGTTATAAAAGTTTGGTTTTTTAGTGCTGTAAATGCATTTTCAGCTCGCGCTGTACACATTTGCTATGAGAGGCATTATCTCATAAGGGAAATATTGGACAATCAAATTAATGACTGCCCAGGCTTCAGGATGTCTTTTTACACTATATAAGGGTGGAAATTTACATTGGAAACGTTTAGTTTAGCTGTTAATGAAGTTTCGTTTTTTAGTGCTGAAAATTCATTGTCTGCTGGCGCTGTACACTTTTTCTAAGTGTTGCAATATCTCATGAAGGAAATACTGGACAATCAAATTAATGACTTTCCAGGCTTCAGGATGCCTTTCTACACTATATAAAGGTGGAAATGTACATTGGAAACGTTTGGTTTAGCTGTTATAAAAGTTTGGTTTTTTAGTGCTGTAAATGCATTTTCAGCTCGCGCTGTACACATTTGCTATGAGAGGCATTATCTCAGAAGGGAAATATTGGACAATCAAATTAATGACTGCCCAGGCTTCAGGATGTCTTTTTACACTCTATAAAGGTGGAAATTTACATTGGAAACGTTTGGTTTAGCTGTTATAAAAGTTTGGTTTTTTTAGTGCTGAAAATGCATTTTCAGCTCGCACTGTACACATTTGCTGTGTGAGGCATTATCTCATAAGGGAAATACTGGACAATCAAATTAATGACTGCCCAGGCTTCAGGATGTCTTTTTACACTATATAAAGGTGGAAATTTACATTGGAAACGTTTGGTTTAGCTGTTATAAAAGTTTGGTTTTTTAGTGCTGAAAATGCATTTTCAGCTCGCACTGTACACATTTGCTATGTGAGGCATTATCTCATAAGGGAAATACTGGACAATCAAATTAATGACTTCCCAGGCTTCAGGATGCCTTTTTACACTCTATAAATGTGGAAATTTACATTGGAAACGTTTGGTTTAGCTGTTAATGAAGTTTCGTTTTTTTAGTGCTGAAAATTCATTGTCTGCTGGCGCTGTACACTTTTTCTAAGTGTTGCAATATCTCATGAAGGAAATACTGGACAATCAAATTAATGACTTTCCAGGCTTCAGGATGCCTTTCTACACTATATAAAGGTGGAAATGTACATTGGAAACGTTTGGTTTAGCTGTTATAAAAGTTTGGTTTTTTAGTGCTGTAAATGCATTTTCAGCTCGCGCTGTACACATTTGCTATGAGAGGCATTATCTCATAAGGGAAATATTAGACAATCAAATTAATGACTGCCCAGGCTTCAGGATGTCTTTTTACACTATATAAGGGTGGAAATTTACATCGGAAACGTTTAGTTTAGCTGTTAATGAAGTTTCGTTTTTTTAGTGCTGAAAATTCATTGTCTGCTGGCGCTGTACACTTTTTCTAAGTGTTGCAATATCTCATGAAGGAAATACTGGACAATCAAATTAATGACTTTCCAGGCTTCAGGATGCCTTTCTACACTATATAAAGGTGGAAATGTACATTGGAAACGTTTGGTTTAGCTGTTATAAAAGTTTGGTTTTTTAGTGCTGTAAATGCATTTTCAGCTCGCGCTGTACACATTTGCTATGAGAGGCATTATCTCAAAAGGGAAATATTGGACAATCAAATTAATGACTGCCCAGGCTTCAGGATGTCTTTTTACACTATAAAAAGGTGGAAATTTACATTGGAAACGTTTGGTTTAGCTGTTATAAAAGTTTGGTTTTTTAGTGCTGAAAATGCATTTTCAGCTCGCACTGTACACATTTGCTATGTGAGGCATTAATCTCATAAGGGAAATACTGGACAATCAAATTAATGACTTCCCAGGCTTCAGGATGCCTTTTTACACTCTATAAATGTGGAAATTTACATTGGAAACGTTTGGTTTAGCTGTTAATGAAGTTTCGTTTTTTTAGTGCTGAAAATTCATTGTCTGCTGGCGCTGTACACTTTTTCTAAGTGTTGCAATATCTCATGAAGGAAATACTGGACAATCAAATTAATGACTTTCCAGGCTTCAGGATGCCTTTCTACACTATATAAAGGTGGAAATTTACATTGGAAACGTTTGGTTTAGCTGTTATAAAAGTTTGGTTTTTTAGTGCTGTAAATGCATTTTCAGCTCGCGCTGTACACATTTGCTATGAGAGGCATTATCTCATAAGGGAAATATTGGACAATCAAATTAATGACTGCCCAGGCTTCAGGATGTCTTTTTACACTATATAAAGGTGGAAATTTACATTGGAAACGTTTAGTTTAGCTGTTAATGAAGTTTCGTTTTTTTTAGTGCTGAAAATTCATTGTCTGCTGGCGCTGTACACTTTTTCTAAGTGTTGCAATATCTCATGAAGGAAATACTGGACAATCAAATTAATGACTTTCCAGGCTTCAGGATGCCTTTCTACACTATATAAAGGTGGAAATTTACATTGGAAACGTTTGGTTTAGCTGTTATAAAAGTTTGGTTTTTTAGTGCTGTAAATGCATTTTCAGCTCGCGCTGTACACATTTGCTATGAGAGGCATTATCTCATAAGGGAAATATTGGACAATCAAATTAATGACTGCCCAGGCTTCAGGATGTCTTTTTACACTATATAAAGGTGGAAATTTACATTGGAAACGTTTGGTTTAGCTGTTATAAAAGTTTGGTTTTTTTAGTGCTGAAAATGCATTTTCAGCTCGCACTGTACACATTTGCTATGTGAGGCATTATCTCATAAGGGAAATACTGGACAATCAAATTAATGACTGCCCAGGCTTCAGGATGTCTTTTTACACTATATAAAGGTGGAATTTACATTGGAAACGTTTGGTTTAGCTGTTATAAAAGTTTGGTTTTTTGTGCTGAAAATGCATTTTCAGCTCGCACTGTACACATTTGCTATGTGAGGCATTATCTCATGAAGGAAATACTGGACAATCAAATTAATGACTTTCCAGGCTTCAGGATGCCTTTTTACACTATATAAAGGTGGAAATTTACATTGGAAACGTTTGGTTTAGCTGTTATAAAAGTTTGGTTTTTTAGTGCTGTAAATGCATTTTCAGCTCGCGCTGTACACATTTGCTATGAGAGGCATTATCTCAAAAGGGAAATATTGGACAATCAAATTAATGACTGCCCAGGCTTCAGGATGTCTTTTTACACTATATAAAGGTGGAATTTACATTGGAAACGTTTGGTTTAGCTGTTATAAAAGTTTGGTTTTTTAGTGCTGAAAATGCATTTTCAGCTCGCACTGTACACATTTGCTATGTGAGGCATTATCTCATGAAGGAAATACTGGACAATCAAATTAATGACTTTCCAGGCTTCAGGATGCCTTTTTACACTATATAAAGGTGGAAATTTACATTGGAAACGTTTGGTTTAGCTGTTATAAAAGTTTGGTTTTTTAGTGCTGTAAATGCATTTTCAGCTCGCGCTGTACACATTTGCTATGAGAGGCATTATCTCATAAAAGAAATATTGGACAATCGAATTAATGACTGCCCAGGCTTCAGGATGTCTTTTTACACTATATAAAGGTGGAAATTTACATTGGAAACGTTTGGTTTAGCTGTTATAAAAGTTTGGTTTTTTCAGCTCGCACTGTACACATTTGCTATGTGAGGCATTATCTCATAAGGGAAATACTGGACAATCAAATTAATGACTTCCCAGGCTTTCAGGATGCCTTTTTACACTATAAATGTGGAAATTTACATTGGAAACGTTTGGTTTAGCTGTTAATGAAGTTTCGTTTTTTTAGTGCTGAAAATTCATTGTCTGCTGGCGCTGTACACCTTTTCTAAGTGTTGCAATATCTCATGAAGGAAATACTGGACAATCAAATTAATGACTGCCCAGGCTTCAGGATGTCTTTTTACACTATATAAAGGTGGAAATTTACATTGGAAACGTTTAGTTTAGCTGTTAATGAAGTTTCGTTTTTTTTAGTGCTGAAAATTCATTGTCTGCTGGCGCTGTACACTTTTTCTAAGTGTTGCAATATCTCATGAAGGAAATACTGGACAATCAAATTAATGACTTTCCAGGCTTCAGGATGCCTTTCTACACTATATAAAGGTGGAAATTTACATTGGAAACGTTTGGTTTAGCTGTTATAAAAGTTTGGTTTTTTAGTGCTGTAAATGCATTTTCAGCTCGCGCTGTACACATTTGCTATGAGAGGCATTATCTCATAAGGGAAATATTGGACAATCAAATTAATGACTGCCCAGGCTTCAGGATGTCTTTTTACACTATATAAAGGTGGAAATTTACATTGGAAACGTTTGGTTTAGCTGTTATAAAAGTTTGGTTTTTTTAGTGCTGAAAATGCATTTTCAGCTCGCACTGTACACATTTGCTATGTGAGGCATTATCTCATAAGGGAAATACTGGACAATCAAATTAATGACTGCCCAGGCTTCAGGATGTCTTTTTACACTATATAAAGGTGGAATTTACATTGGAAACGTTTGGTTTAGCTGTTATAAAAGTTTGGTTTTTTGTGCTGAAAATGCATTTTCAGCTCGCACTGTACACATTTGCTATGTGAGGCATTATCTCATGAAGGAAATACTGGACAATCAAATTAATGACTTTCCAGGCTTCAGGATGCCTTTTTACACTATATAAAGGTGGAAATTTACATTGGAAACGTTTGGTTTAGCTGTTATAAAAGTTTGGTTTTTTAGTGCTGTAAATGCATTTTCAGCTCGCGCTGTACACATTTGCTATGAGAGGCATTATCTCAAAAGGGAAATATTGGACAATCAAATTAATGACTGCCCAGGCTTCAGGATGTCTTTTTACACTATATAAAGGTGGAATTTACATTGGAAACGTTTGGTTTAGCTGTTATAAAAGTTTGGTTTTTTAGTGCTGAAAATGCATTTTCAGCTCGCACTGTACACATTTGCTATGTGAGGCATTATCTCATGAAGGAAATACTGGACAATCAAATTAATGACTTTCCAGGCTTCAGGATGCCTTTTTACACTATATAAAGGTGGAAATTTACATTGGAAACGTTTGGTTTAGCTGTTATAAAAGTTTGGTTTTTTAGTGCTGTAAATGCATTTTCAGCTCGCGCTGTACACATTTGCTATGAGAGGCATTATCTCATAAAAGAAATATTGGACAATCGAATTAATGACTGCCCAGGCTTCAGGATGTCTTTTTACACTATATAAAGGTGGAAATTTACATTGGAAACGTTTGGTTTAGCTGTTATAAAAGTTTGGTTTTTTAGTGCTGAAAATGCATTTTCAGCTCGCACTGTACACATTTGCTATGTGAGGCATTATCTCATAAGGGAAATACTGGACAATCAAATTAATGACTTCCCAGGCTTTCAGGATGCCTTTTTACACTATAAATGTGGAAATTTACATTGGAAACGTTTGGTTTAGCTGTTAATGAAGTTTCGTTTTTTTAGTGCTGAAAATTCATTGTCTGCTGGCGCTGTACACCTTTTCTAAGTGTTGCAATATCTCATGAAGGAAATACTGGACAATCAAATTAATGACTTTCCAGGCTTCAAGATGCCTTTCTACACTATATAAAGGTGGAAATTTACATTGGAAACGTTTGGTTTAGCTGTTATAAAAGTTTGGGTTTTTAGTCCTGTAAATGCATTTTCAGCTCGCGCTGTACACATTTGCTATGAGAGGCATTATCTCATAAGCGAAATATTGGACAATCAAATTAATGACTGCCCAGGCTTCAGGATGTCTTTTTACACTATATAAAGGTGGAAATTTACATTGGAAACGTTTAGTTTAGCTGTTATAAAAGTTTGTTTTTTTAGTGCTGTAAATGCATTTTCAGCTCGCGCTGTACACATTTGCTATGTGAGGCATTATCTCATAAGGGAAATACTGGACAATCAAATTAATGACTGCCCAGGCTTCAGGATGTCTTTTTACACTATATAAAGGTGGAAATTTACATTGGAAACGTTTGGTTTAGCTGTTATAAAAGTTTGGTTTTTTAGTGCTGAAAATGCATTTTCAGCTCGCACTGTACACATTTGCTATGTGAGGCATTATCTCATAAGGGAAATACTGGACAATCAAATTAATTACTTCCCAGGCTTCAGGATGCCTTTTTACACTCTATAAATGTGGAAATTTACATTGGAAACGTTTGGTTTAGCTGTTAATGAAGTTTCGTTTTTTTAGTGCTGAAAATTCATTGTCTGCTGGCGCTGTACACTTTTTCTAAGTGTTGCAATATCTCATGAAGGAAATACTGGACAATCAAATTAATGACTTTCCAGGCTTCAGGATGCCTTTTTACACTATATAAAGGTGGAAATTTACATTGGAAACGTTTGGTTTAGCTGTTATAAAAGTTTGGTTTTTTAGTGCTGTAAATGCATTTTCAGCTCGCGCTGTACACATTTGCTATGAGAGGCATTATCTCATAAGGGAAATATTGGACAATCAAATTAATGACTGCCCAGGCTTCAGGATGTCTTTTTACACTATATAAAGGTGGAAATTTACATTGGAAACGTTTAGTTTAGCTGTTAATGAAGTTTCGTTTTTTTAGTGCTGAAAATTCATTGTCTGCTGGCGCTGTACACTTTTTCTAAGTGTTGCAATATCTCATGAAGGAAATACTGGACAATCAAATTAATGACTTTCCAGGCTTCAGGATGCCTTTCTACACTATATAAAGGTAGAAATTTACATTGGAAACGTTTGGTTTAGCTGTTATAAAAGTTTGGTTTTTTAGTGCTGTAAATGCATTTTCAGCTCGCGCTGTACACATTTGCTATGAGAGGCATTATCTCATAAGGGAAATATTGGACAATCAAATTAATGACTGCCCAGGCTTCAGGGTGTCTTTTTACACTATATAAAGGTGGAAATTTACATTGGAAACGTTTGGTTTAGCTGTTATAAAAGTTTGGTTTTTTAGTGCTGTAAATGCATTTTCAGCTCGCGCTGTACACATTTGCTATGAGAGGCATTATCTCATAAGGGAAATATTGGACAATCAAATTAATGGCTGCCCAGGCTTCAGGATGTCTTTTTACACTATATAAAGGTGGAAATTTACATTGGAAACGTTTAGTTTAGCTGTTAATGAAGTTTCGGTTTTTTAGTGCTGAAAATTCATTGTCTCCTGGCGTTGTACACTTTTTCTAAGTGTTGCAATATCTCATGAAGGAAATACTGGACAATCAAATTAATGACTTTCCAGGCTTCAGGATGCCTTTCTACACTATATAAAGGTGGAAATTTACATTGGAAACGTTTGGTTTAGCTGTTATAAAAGTTTGGTTTTTTAGTGCTGTAAATGCATTTTCAGCTCGCGCTGTACACATTTGCTATGAGAGGCATTATCTCAAAAGGGAAATATTGGACAATCAAATTAATGACTGCCCAGGCTTCAGGATGTCTTTTTACACTATATAAAGGTGGAATTTACATTGGAAACGTTTGGTTTAGCTGTTATAAAAGTTTGGTTTTTTAGTGCTGAAAATGCATTTTCAGCTCGCACTGTACACATTTGCTATGTGAGGCATTATCTCATGAAGGAAATACTGGACAATCAAATTAATGACTTTCCAGGCTTCAGGATGCCTTTTTACACTATATAAAGGTGGAAATTTACATTGGAAACGTTTGGTTTAGCTGTTATAAAAGTTTGGTTTTTTAGTGCTGTAAATGCATTTTCAGCTCGCGCTGTAAACATTTGCAATGAGAGGCATTATCTCATAAAGGAAATATTGGACAATCGAATTAATGACTGCCCAGGCTTCAGGATGTCTTTTTACACTATATAAAGGTGGAAATTTACATTGGAAACGTTTGGTTTAGCTGTTATAAAAGTTTGTTTTTTTAGTGCTGAAAATGCATTTTCAGCTCGCACTGTACACATTTGCTATGTGAGGCATTATCTCATAAGGGAAATACTGGACAATCAAATTAATGACTTCCGGGGCTTTCAGGATGCCTTTTTACACTCTATAAATGTGGAAATTTACATTGGAAACGTTTGGTTTAGCTGTTAATGAAGTTTCGTTTTTTTAGTGCTGAAAATTCATTGTCTGCTGGCGCTGTACACCTTTTCTAAGTGTTGCAATATCTCATGAAGGAAATACTGGACAATCAAATTAATGACTTTCCAGGCTTCAAGATGCCTTTCTACACTATATAAAGGTGGAAATTTACATTGGAAACGTTTGGTTTAGCTGTTATAAAAGTTTGGGTTTTTAGTCCTGTAAATGCATTTTCAGCTCGCGCTGTACACATTTGCTATGAGAGGCATTATCTCATAAGCGAAATATTGGACAATCAAATTAATGACTGCCCAGGCTTCAGGATGTCTTTTTACACTATATAAAGGTGGAAATTTACATTGGAAACGTTTAGTTTAGCTGTTATAAAAGTTTGTTTTTTTAGTGCTGTAAATGCATTTTCAGCTCGCGCTGTACACATTTGCTATGTGAGGCATTATCTCATAAGGGAAATACTGGACAATCAAATTAATGACTGCCCAGGCTTCAGGATGTCTTTTTACACTATATAAAGGTGGAAATTTACATTGGAAACGTTTGGTTTAGCTGTTATAAAAGTTTGGTTTTTTAGTGCTGAAAATGCATTTTCAGCTCGCACTGTACACATTTGCTATGTGAGGCATTATCTCATAAGGGAAATACTGGACAATCAAATTAATGACTTCCCAGGCTTCAGGATGCCTTTTTACACTCTATAAATGTGGAAATTTACATTGGAAACGTTTGGTTTAGCTGTTAATGAAGTTTCGTTTTTTTTGTGCTGAAAATTCATTGTCTGCTGGCGCTGTACACTTTTTCTAAGTGTTGCAATATCTCATGAAGGAAATACTGGACAATCAAATTAATGACTTTCCAGGCTTCAGGATGCCTTTCTACACTATATAAAGGTGGAAATTTACATTGGAAACGTTTGGTTTAGCTGTTATAAAAGTTTGGTTTTTTAGTGCTGTAAATGCATTTTCAGCTCGCGCTGTACACATTTGCTATGAGAGGCATTATCTCATAAGGGAAATATTGGACAATCAAATTAATGACTGCCCAGGCTTCAGGATGTCTTTTTACACTATATAAAGGTGGAAATTTACATTGGAAACGTTTAGTTTAGCTGTTAATGAAGTTTCGTTTTTTTAGTGCTGAAAATTCATTGTCTGCTGGCGCTGTACACTTTTTCTAAGTGTTGCAATATCTCATGAAGGAAATACTGGACAATCAAATTAATGACTTTCCAGGCTTCAGGATGCCTTTCTACACTATATAAAGGTGGAAATGTACATTGGAAACGTTTGGTTTAGCTGTTATAAAAGTTTGTTTTTTTAGTGCTGTAAATGCATTTTCAGCTCGCGCTGTACACATTTGCTATGAGAGGCATTATCTCATAAGGGAAATATTGGACAATCAAATTAATGACTGCCCAGGCTCCAGGATGTCTTTTTACACTATATAAAGGTGGAAATTTACATTGGAAACGTTTGGTTTAGTTGTTATAAAAGTTTGGTTTTTTTCGTGCTGAAAATGCATTTTCAGCTCGCACTGTACACATTTGCTATGTGAGGCATTATCTCATAAGGGAAATACTGGACAATCAAATTAATGACTGCCCAGGCTTCAGGATGTCTTTTTACACTATATAAAGGTGGAAATTTACATTGGAAACGTTTGGTTTAGCTGTTATAAAAGTTTGGTTTTTTAGTGCTGAAAATGCATTTTCAGCTCGCACTGTACACATTTGCTATGTGAGGCATTATCTCATAAGGGAAATACTGGACAATCAAATTAATGACTTCCCAGGCTTCAGGATGCCTTTTTACACTCTATAAATGTGGAAATTTACATTGGAAACGTTTGGTTTAGCTGTTAATGAAGTTTCGTTTTTTTAGTGCTGAAAATTCATTGTCTGCTGGCGCTGTACACTTTTTCTAAGTGTTGCAATATCTCATGAAGGAAATACTGGACAATCAAATTAATGACTTTCCAGGCTTCAGGATGCCTTTCTACACTATATAAAGGTGGAAATTTACATTGGAAACGTTTGGTTTAGCTGTTATAAAAGTTTGTTTTTTTAGTGCTGTAAATGCATTTTCAGCTCGCGCTGTACACATTTGCTATGAGAGGCATTATCTCATAAGGGAAATATTGGACAATCAAATTAATGGCTGCCCAGGCTTCAGGATGTCTTTTTACACTATATAAAGGTGGAAATTTACATTGGAAACGTTTAGTTTAGCTGTTATAAAAGTTTGTTTTTTTAGTGCTGTAAATGCATTTTCAGCTCGCACTGTACACATTTGCTATGTGAGGCATTATCTCATAAGGGAAATACTGGACAATCAAATTAATGACTTCCGGGGCTTTCAGGATGCCTTTTTACACTCTATAAATGTGGAAATTTACATTGGAAACGTTTGGTTTAGCTGTTAATGAAGTTTCGTTTTTTTAGTGCTGAAAATTCATTGTCTGCTGGCGCTGTACACCTTTTCTAAGTGTTGCAATATCTCATGAAGGAAATACTGGACAATCAAATTAATGACTTTCCAGGCTTCAAGATGCCTTTCTACACTATATAAAGGTGGAAATTTACATTGGAAACGTTTGGTTTAGCTGTTATAAAAGTTTGGGTTTTTAGTCCTGTAAATGCATTTTCAGCTCGCGCTGTACACATTTGCTATGAGAGGCATTATCTCATAAGCGAAATATTGGACAATCAAATTAATGACTGCCCAGGCTTCAGGATGTCTTTTTACACTATATAAAGGTGGAAATTTACATTGGAAACGTTTGGTTTAGGTGTTATATAAGTTTGTTTTTTTAGTGCTGTAAATGCATTTTCAGCTCGCACTGTACACATTTGCTATGTGAGGCATTATCTCATAAGGGAAATACTGGACAATCAAATTAATGACTTCCCAGGCTTCAGGATGCCTTTTTACACTATATAAAGGTGGAAATTTACATTGGAAACGTTTGGTTTAGCTGTTATAAAAGTTTGGTTTTTTTAGTGCTGAAAATTCATTGTCTGCTGGCGCTGTACACTTTTTCTAAGTGTTGCAATATCTCATGAAGGAAATACTGGACAATCAAATTAATGACTTTCCAGGCTTCAGGATGCCTTTCTACACTATATAAAGGTGGAAATGTACATTGGAAACGTTTGGTTTAGCTGTTATAAAAGTTTGGTTTTTTAGTGCTGTAAATGCATTTTCAGCTCGCGCTGTACACATTTGCTATGAGAGGCATTATCTCAGAAGGGAAATATTGGACAATCAAATTAATGACTGCCCAGGCTTCAGGATGTCTTTTTACACTATATAAAGGTGGAAATTTACATTGGAAACGTTTGGTTTAGCTGTTATAAAAGTTTGGTTTTTTTAGTGCTGAAAATGCATTTTCAGCTCGCACTGTACACATTTGCTGTGTGAGGCATTATCTCATAAGGGAAATACTGGACAATCAAATTAATGACTGCCCAGGCTTCAGGATGTCTTTTTACACTATATAAAGGTGGAAATTTACATTGGAAACGTTTGGTTTAGCTGTTATAAAAGTTTGGTTTTTTAGTGCTGAAAATGCATTTTCAGCTCGCACTGTACACATTTGCTATGTGAGGCATTATCTCATAAGGGAAATACTGGACAATCAAATTAATGACTTCCCAGGCTTCAGGATGCCTTTTTACACTCTATAAATGTGGAAATTTACATTGGAAACGTTTGGTTTAGCTGTTAATGAAGTTTCGTTTTTTTAGTGCTGAAAATTCATTGTCTGCTGGCGCTGTACACTTTTTCTAAGTGTTGCAATATCTCATGAAGGAAATACTGGACAATCAAATTAATGACTTTCCAGGCTTCAGGATGCCTTTCTACACTATATAAAGGTGGAAATTTACATTGGAAACGTTTGGTTTAGCTGTTATAAAAGTTTGGTTTTTTAGTGCTGTAAATGCATTTTCAGCTCGCGCTGTACACATTTGCTATGAGAAGCATTATCTCATAAGGGAAATATTGGACAATCAAATTAATGACTGCCCAGGCTTCAGGATGTCTTTTTACACTATATAAGGGTGGAAATTTACATTGGAAACGTTTAGTTTAGCTGTTAATGAAGTTTCGTTTTTTTAGTGCTGAAAATTCATTGTCTGCTGGCGCTGTACACTTTTTCTAAGTGTTGCAATATCTCATGAAGGAAATACTGGACAATCAAATTAATGACTTTCCAGGCTTCAGGATGCCTTTCTACACTATATAAAGGTGGAAATTTACATTGGAAACGTTTAGTTTAGCTGTTAATGAAGTTTCGTTTTTTTAGTGCTGAAAATTCATTGTCTGCTGGCGCTGTACATTTTTTCTATGTGTTGCAATATCTCATGAAGGAAATACTGGACAATCAAATTAATTACTTTCCAGGCTTCAGGATGCCTTTCTACACTATATAAAGGTGGAAATGTACATTGGAAACGTTTGGTTTAGCTGTTATAAAAGTTTGGTTTTTTAGTGCTGTAAATGCATTTTCAGCTCGCGCTGTACACATTTGCTATGAGAGGCATTATCTCAGAAGGGAAATATTGGACAATCAAATTAATGACTGCCCAGGCTTCAGGATGTCTTTTTACACTATATAAAGGTGGAGATTTACATTGGAAACGTTTGGTTTAGCTGTTATAAAAGTTTGGTTTTTTTAGTGCTGAAAATGCATTTTCAGCTCGCACTGTACACATTTGCTGTGTGAGGCATTATCTCATAAGGGAAATACTGGACAATCAAATTAATGACTGCCCAGGCTTCAGGATGTCTTTTTACACTATATAAAGGTGGAAATTTACATTGGAAACGTTTGGTTTAGCTGTTATAAAAGTTTGGTTTTTTTAGTGCTGAAAATGCATTTTCAGCTCGCACTGTCCACATTTGCTATGTGAGGCATTATCTCATAAGGGAAATACTGGACAATCAAATTAATGACTGCCCAGGCTTCAGGATGTCGTTTTACACTATATAAAGGTGGAAATTTACATTGGAAACGTTTGGTTTAGCTGTTATAAAAGTTTGTTTTTTTAGTGCTGTAAATGCATTTTCAGCTCGCGCTGTACACATTTGCTATGAGAGGCATTATCTCATAAGGGAAATATTGGACAATCAAATTAATGACTGCCCAGGCTTCAGGATGTCTTTTTACACTATATAAAGGTGGAAATATACATTGGAAACGTTTAGTTTAGCTGTTAATGAAGTTTCGTTTTTTTAGTGCTGAAAATTCATTGTCTGCTGGCGCTGTACACTTTTTCTAAGTGTTGCAATATCTCATGAAGGAAATACTGGACAATCAAATTAATGACTTTCCAGGCTTCAGGATGCCTTTCTACACTATATAAAGGTGGAAATGTACATTGGAAACGTTTGGTTTAGCTGTTATAAAAGTTTGGTTTTTTAGTGCTGTAAATGCATTTTCAGCTCGCGCTGTACACATTTGCTATGAGAGGCATTATCTCATAAGGGAAATATTAGACAATCAAATTAATGACTGCCCAGGCTTCAGGATGTCTTTTTACACTATATAAGGGTGGAAATTTACATCGGAAACGTTTCGTTTAGCTGTTAATGAAGTTTCGTTTTTTTAGTGCTGAAAATTCATTGTCTGCTGGCGCTGTACACTTTTTCTAAGTGTTGCAATATCTCATGAAGGAAATACTGGACAATCAAATTAATGACTTTCCAGGCTTCAGGATGCCTTTCTACACTATATAAAGGTGGAAATGTACATTGGAAACGTTTGGTTTAGCTGTTATAAAAGTTTGGTTTTTTAGTGCTGTAAATGCATTTTCAGCTCGCGCTGTACACATTTGCTATGAGAGGCATTATCTCAAAAGGGAAATATTGGACAATCAAATTAATGACTGCCCAGGCTTCAGGATGTCTTTTTACACTATATAAAGGTGGAAATTTACATTGGAAACGTTTGGTTTAGCTGTTATAAAAGTTTGGTTTTTTAGTGCTGAAAATGCATTTTCAGCTCGCACTGTACACATTTGCTATGTGAGGCATTATCTCATAAGGGAAATACTGGACAATCAAATTAATGACTTCCCAGGCTTCAGGATGCCTTTTTACACTCTATAAATGTGGAAATTTACATTGGAAACGTTTGGTTTAGCTGTTAATGAAGTTTCGTTTTTTTAGTGCTGAAAATTCATTGTCTGCTGGCGCTGTACACTTTTTCTAAGTGTTGCAATATCTCATGAAGGAAATACTGGACAATCAAATTAATGACTTTCCAGGCTTCAGGATGCCTTTCTACACTATATAAAGGTGGAAATTTACATTGGAAACGTTTGGTTTAGCTGTTATAAAAGTTTGGTTTTTTAGTGCTGTAAATGCATTTTCAGCTCGCGCTGTACACATTTGCTATGAGAGGCATTATCTCATAAGGGAAATATTGGACAATCAAATTAATGACTGCCCAGGCTTCAGGATGTCTTTTTACACTATATAAAGGTGGAAATTTACATTGGAAACGTTTAGTTTAGCTGTTAATGAAGTTTCGTTTTTTTTAGTGCTGAAAATTCATTGTCTGCTGGCGCTGTACACTTTTTCTAAGTGTTGCAATATCTCATGAAGGAAATACTGGACAATCAAATTAATGACTTTCCAGGCTTCAGGATGCCTTTCTACACTATATAAAGGTGGAAATTTACTTTGGAAACGTTTGGTTTAGCTGTTATAAAAGTTTGGTTTTTTAGTGCTGTAAATGCATTTTCAGCTCGCGCTGTACACATTTGCTATGAGAGGCATTATCTCATAAGGGAAATATTGGACAATCAAATTAATGACTGCCCAGGCTTCAGGATGTCTTTTTACACTATATAAAGGTGGAAATTTACATTGGAAACGTTTGGTTTAGCTGTTATAAAAGTTTGGTTTTTTAGTGCTGTAAATGCATTTTCAGCTCGCGCTGTACACATTTGCTATGAGAGGCATTATCTCATAAGGGAAATATTGGACAATCAAATTAATGGCTGCCCAGGCTTCAGGATGTCTTTTTACTCTATATAAAGTTGGAAATTTACATTGGAAACGTTTAGTTTAGCTGTTAATGAAGTTTCGTTTTTTTAGTGCTGAAAATTCATTGTCTGCTGGCGCTGTACACTTTTTCTAAGTGTTGCAATATCTCATGAAGGAAATACTGGACAATCAAATCAATGACTTTCCAGGCTTCAGGATGCCTTTCTACACTATATAAAGGTGGAAATGTACATTGGAAACGTTTGGTTTAGCTGTTATAAAAGTTTGTTTTTTTAGTGCTGAAAATGCATTTTCAGCTCGCGCTGTACACATTTGCTATGAGAGGCATTGTCTCATAAGGGAAATATTGGACAATCAAATTAATGACTGCCTAGGCTTCAGGATGTCTTTTTACACTATATAAAGGTGGAAATTTACATTGGAAACGTTTGGTTTAGCTGTTATAAAAGTTTGGTTTTTTTAGTGCTGAAAATGCATTTTCAGCTCGCACTGTACACATTTGCTATGTGAGGCATTATCTCATAAGGGAAATACTGGACAATCAAATTAATGACTGCCCAGGCTTCAGGATGTCTTTTTACACTATATAAAGGTGGAAATTTACATTGGAAACGTTTGGTTTAGCTGTTATAAAAGTTTGTTTTTTTAGTGCTGAAAATGCATTTTCAGCTCGCACTGTACACATTTGCTATGTGAGGCATTATCTCATAAGGGAAATACTGGACAATCAAATTAATGACTTCCCAGGCTTCAGGATGCCTTTTTACACTCTATAAATGTGGAAATTTACATTGGAAACGTTTGGTTTAGCTGTTAATGAAGTTTCGTTTTTTTAGTGCTGAAAATTCATTGTCTGCTGGCGCTGTACACTTTTTCTAAGTGTTGCAATATCTCATGAAGGAAATACTGGACAATCAAATTAATGACTTTCCAGGCTTCAGGATGCCTTTCTACACTATATAAAGGTGGAAATTTACATTGGAAACGTTTGGTTTAGCTGTTATAAAAGTTTGGTTTTTTAGTGCTGTAAATGCATTTTCAGCTCGCGCTGTACACATTTGCTATGAGAGGCATTATCTCATAAGGGAAATATTGGACAATCAAATTAATGACTGCCCAGGCTTCAGGATGTCTTTTTACACTATATAAAGGTGGAAATTTACATTGGAAACGTTTGGTTTAGCTGTTATAAAAGTTTGGTTTTTTTAGTGCTGAAAATGCATTTTCAGCTCGCACTGTACACATTTGCTATGTGAGGCATTATCTCATAAGGGAAATACTGGACAATCAAATTAATGACTGCCCAGGCTTCAGGATGTCTTTTTACACTATCTAAAGGTGGAAATTTACATTGGAAACGTTTGGTTTAGCTGTTATAAAAGTTTGGTTTTTTAGTGCTGAAAATGCATTTTCAGCTCGCACTGTACACATTTGCTATGTGAGGCATTATCTCATAAGGGAAATACTGGACAATCAAATTAATGACTTCCCAGGCTTCAGGATGCCTTTTTACACTCTATAAATGTGGAAATTTATATTGGAAACGTTTGGTTTAGCTGTTAATGAAGTTTCGTTTTTTTAGTGCTGAAAATTCATTGTCTGCTGGCGCTGTACACTTTTTCTAAGTGTTGCAATATCTCATGAAGGAAATACTGGACAATCAAATTAATGACTTTCCAGGCTTCAGGATGCCTTTCTACACTATATAAAGGTGGAAATTTACATTTGAAACGTTTGGTTTAGCTGTTATAAAAGTTTGGTTTTTTAGTGCTGTAAATGCATTTTCAGCTCGCGCTGTACACATTTGCTATGAGAGGCATTATCTCATAAGGGAAATATTGGACAATCAAATTAATGACTGCCCAGGCTTCAGGATGTCTTTTTACACTATATAAAGGTGGAAATATACATTGGAAACGTTTAGTTTAGCTGTTAATGAAGTTTCGTTTTTTTAGTGCTGAAAATTCATTGTCTGCTGGCGCTGTACACTTTTTCTAAGTGTTGCAATATCTCATGAAGGAAATACTGGACAATCAAATTAATGACTTTCCAGGCTTCAGGATGCCTTTCTACACTATATAAAGGTGGAAATTTACATTGGAAACGTTTGGTTTAGCTGTTATAAAAGTTTGTTTTTTTAGTGCTGTAAATGCATTTTCAGCTCGCGCTGTACACATTTGCTATGAGAGGCATTATCTCATAAGGGAAATATTGGACAATCAAATTAATGACTGCCCAGGCTTCAGGATGTCTTTTTACACTATATAAAGGTGGAAATTTACATTGGAAACGTTTGGTTTAGCTGTTATAAAAGTTTGGTTTTTTAGTGCTGTAAATGCATTTTCAGCTCGCGCTGTACACATTTGCTATGTGAGGCATTATCTCATAAGGGAAATACTGGACAATCAAATTAATGACTTTTCAGGCTTCAGGATGCCTTTCTACACTATATAAAGGTGGAAATGTACATTGGAAACGTTTGGTTTAGCTGTTAATGAAGTTTCGTTTTTTTAGTGCTGAAAATTCATTGTCTGCTGGCGCTGTACACCTTTTCTAAGTGTTGCAATATCTCATGAAGGAAATACTGGACAATCAAATTAATGACTTTCCAGGCTTCAGGATGCCTTTCTACACTATATAAAGGTGGAAATTTACATTGGAAACGTTTGGTTTAGCTGTTATAAAAGTTTGTTTTTTTTGTGCTGTAAATGCATTTTCAGCTCGCGCTGTACACATTTGCTATGAGAGGCATTATCTCATAAGGGAAATATTGGACAATCAAATTAATGACTGCCCAGGCTTCAGGATGTCTTTTTACACTATATAAAGGTGGAAATTTACATTGGAAACGTTTGGTTTAGGTGTTATAAAAGTTTGGTTTTTTAGTGCTGAAAATGCATTTTCAGCTCGCACTGTACACATTTGCTATGTGAGGCATTATCTCATAAGGGAAATACTGGACAATCAAATTAATGACTTCCCAGGCTTCAGGATGCCTTTTTACACTCTATAAATGTGGAAATTTACATTGGAAACGTTTGGTTTAGCTGTTAATGAAGTTTCGTTTTTTTATTGCTGAAAATTCATTGTCTGCTGGCGCTGTACACTTTTTCTAAGTTTTGCAATATCTCATGTAGGAAATACTGGACAATCAAATTAATGACTTTCCAGGCTTCAGGATGCCTTTCTACACTTTATAAAGGTGGAAATTTACATTGGAAACGTTTGGTTTAGCTGTTATAAAAGTTTGGTTTTTTAGTGCTGTAAATGCATTTTCAGCTCGCGCTGTACACATTTGCTATGAGAGGCTTTATCTCAGAAGGGAAATATTGGACAATCAAATTAATGACTGCCCAGGCTTCAGGATGCCTTTCTACACTATATAAAGGTGGAAATTTACATTGGAAACGTTTGGTTTAGCTGTTATAAAAGTTTGTTTTTTTAGTGCTGTAAATGCATTTTCAGCTCGCGCTGTACACATTTGCTATGTGAGGCATTATCTCATAAGGGAAATACTGGACAATCAAATTAATGACTGCCCAGGCTTCAGGATGTCTTTTTACACTATATAAAGGTGGAAATTTACATTGGAAACGTTTGGTTTAGCTGTTATAAAAGTTTGGTTTTTTAGTGCTGAAAATGCATTTTCAGCTCGCACTGTACACATTTGCTATGTGAGGCATTATCTCATAAGGGAAATACTGGACAATCAAATTAATGACTTCCCAGGCTTCAGGATGCCTTTTTACACTCTATAAATGTGGAAATTTACATTGGAAACGTTTGGTTTAGCTGTTAATGAAGTTTCGTTTTTTTAGTGCTGAAAATTCATTGTCTGCTGGCGCTGTACACTTTTTCTAAGTGTTGCAATATCTCATGAAGGAAATACTGGACAATCAAATTAATGACTTTCCAGGCTTCATGATGCCTTTCTACACTATATAAAGGTGGAAATTTACATTGGAAACGTTTGGTTTAGCTGTTATAAAAGTTTGGTTTTTTAGTGCTGTAAATGCATTTTCAGCTCGCGCTGTACACATTTGCTATGAGAGGCATTATCTCATAAGGGAAATATTGGACAATCAAATTAATGACTGCCCAGGCTTCAGGATGTCTTTTTACACTATATAAAGGTGGAAATTTACATTGGAAACGTTTGGTTTAGCTGTTATAAAAGTTTGGTTTTTTAGTGCTGAAAATGCATTTTCAGCTCGCACTGTACACATTTGCTATGTGAGGCATTATCTCATAAGGGAAATACTGGACAATCAAATTAATGACTTCCCAGGCTTCAGGATGCCTTTTTCCACTCTATAAATGTGGAAATTTACATTGGAAACGTTTGGTTTAGCTGTTAATGAAGTTTCGTTTTTTTAGTGCTGAAAATTCATTGTCTGCTGGCGCTGTACACTTTTTCTAAGTGTTGCAATTTCTCATGAAGGAAATACTGGACAATCAATTTAATGACTTTCCAGGCTTCAGGATGCCTTTCTACACTATATAAAGGTGGAAATTTACATTGGAAACGTTTGGTTTAGCTGTTATAAAAGTTTGGTTTTTTAGTGCTGTATATGCATTTTCAGCTCGCGCTGTACACATTTGCTATGAGAGGCATTATCTCATAAGGGAAATAATTGGACAATCAAATTAATGACTGCCCAGGCTTCAGGATGTCTTTTTACACTATATAAAGGTGGAAATTTACATTGGAAACGTTTAGTTTAGCTGTTAATGAAGTTTCGTTTTTTTAGTGCTGAAAATTCATTGTCTGCTGGCGCTGTACACTTTTTCTAAGTGTTGCAATATCTCATGAAGGAAATACTGGACAATCAAATTAATGACTTTCCAGGCTTCAGGATGCCTTTCTACACTATATAAAGGTGGAAATGTACATTGGAAACGTTTGGTTTAGCTGTTATAAAAGTTTGGTTTTTTAGTGCTGTAAATGCATTTTCAGCTCGCGCTGTACACATTTGCTATGAGAGGCATTATCTCATAAGGGAAATATTGGACAATCAAATGAATGACTGCCCAGGCTTCAGGATGTCTTTTTACACTATATAAAGGTGGAAATTTACATTGGAAACGTTTGGTTTAGCTGTTATAAAAGTTTGGTTTTTTAGTGCTGAAAATGCATTTTCAGCTCGCACTGAACACATTTGCTATGTGAGGCATTATCTCATAAGGGAAATACTGGACAATCAAATTAATGACTTCCCAGGCTTCAGGATGCCTTTTTACACTCTATAAATGTGGAAATTTACATTGGAAACGTTTGGTTTAGCTGTTAATGAAGTTTCGTTTTTTAGTGCTGAAAATTCATTGTCTGCTGGCGCTGTACACTTTTTCTAAGTGTTGCAATATCTCATGAAGGAAATACTGGACAATCAAATTAATGACTTTCCAGGCTTCAGGATGCCTTTTTACACTATATAAAGGTGGAAATTTACATTGGAAACGTTTGGTTTAGCTGTAATAAAAGTTAGGTTTTTTAGTGCTGTAAATGCATTTTCAGCTCGCGCTGTACACATTTGCTATGAGAGGCATTATCTCATAAGGGAAATATTGGACAATCAAATTAATGACTGCCCAGGCTTCAGGATGTCTTTTTACACTATATAAAGGTGGAAATTTACATTGGAAACGTTTGGTTTAGCTGTTATAAAAGTATGGTTTTTTAGTGCTGAAAATGCATTTACAGCACGAAAAAAACAAACTTTTATAACAGCTAAACCAAACGTTTCCAATGTAAATTTCCACATTTATATAGTGTAAAAAGGCATCCTGAAGCCTGGGAAGTCATTAATTTGATTGTCCAGTATTTCCCTTATGAGATAATGCCTCACATAGCAAATGTGTACAGCGCGAGCTGAAAATGCATTTACAGCACTAAAAAAACAAACTTTTATAACAGCTAAACTAAACGTTTCCAATGTAAATTTCCACCTTTATATAGTGTAAAAAGACATCCTGAAGCCTGGGCAGTCATTAATTTGATTGTCCAATATTTCCCTTATGAGATAATGCCTCTCATAGAAAATGTGTACAGCGCGAGCTGAAAATGCATTTACAGCACTAAAAAACCAAACTTTTATAACAGCTAAACCAAACGTTTCCAATGTAAATTTCCACCTTTATATAGTGTAAAAAAAACATCCTGAAGCCTGGGCAGTCATTAATTTGATTGTCCAATATTTCCCTTATGAGATAATGCCTCTCATAGCAAATGTGTACAGCGCGAGCTGAAAATGCATTTACAGCACTAAAAAACCAAACTTTTATAACAGCTAAACCAAACGTTTCCAATGTAAATTTCCACCTTTATATAGTGTAGAAAGGCATCCTGAAGCCTGGAAAGTCATTAATTTGATTGTCCAGTATTTCCTACATGAGATATTGCAACACTTAGAAAAAGTGTACAACGCCAGCAGACAATGAATTTGCAGCACTAAAAAAACGAAACTTCATTTACAGCTAAACCAAACGTTTCCAATGTAAATTTCCACATTTATATAGTGTAAAAAGGCATCCTGAAGCCTGGGAAGTCATTAATTTGATTGTCCAGTATTTCCCTTATGAGATAATGCCTCACATAGCAAATGTGTACAGCGCGAGCTGAAAATGCATTTACAGCACTAAAAAAACAAACTTTTATAACAGCTAAACTAAACGTTTCCAATGTAAATTTTCACCTTTATATAGTGTAAAAAGACATCCTGAAGCCTGGGCAGTCATTAATTTGATTGTCCAATATTTCCCTTATGAGATAATGCCTCTCATAGCAAATGTGTACAGCGCGAGCTGAAAATGCATTTACAGCACTAAAAAACCAAACTTTTATAACAGCTAAACCAAACGTTTCCAATGTAAATTTCCACCTTTATATAGTGTAGAAAGGCATCCTGAAGCCTGGAAAGTCATTAATTTGATTGTCCAGTATTTCCTTCATGAGATATTGCAACACTTAGAAAAAGTGTACAGCGCCAGCAGACAATGAATTTGCAGCACTAAAAAAACGAAACTTCATTAACAGCTAAACCAAACGTTTCCAATGTAAATTTCCACCTTTATGTCGTGTAAAAAGATATCCTGAAGCCTGGGCAGTCATTAATTTGATTGTCCAATATTTTCCTTATGAGATAATGCCTCTCATAGCAAATGTGTACAGCGCGAGCTGAAAATGCATTTACAGCACTAAAAAACCAAACTTTTATAACAGCTAAACCAAACGTTTCCAATGTAAATTTCCACAATTATATAGTGTAAAAAGGTCTCCTGAAGCCTGGGAAGTCATTAATTTGATTGTCCAGCATTTCCATTATGAGATAATGTCTCACATAGCAAATGTGTACAGCGCGAGCTGAAAATGCATTTACAGCACTAAAAAAACAAACTTTTATAACAGCTAAACCAAACGTTTACAATGTAAATTTCCACCTTTATATAGTGTAAAAAGGCATCCTGAAGCCTGGAAAGTCATTAATTTGATTGTCCAGTATTTCCTTCATGAGAAAATGCAACACTTAGAAAAAGTGTACAGCGACAGCAGACAATGAATTTGCAGCACTAAAAAAACGAAACTTCATTAACAGCTAAACCAAACGTTTCCAATGTAAATTTCCACATTTATATAGTGTAAAAAGGCATCCTGAAGCCTGGGAAGTCATTAATTTGATTGTCCATTATTTCCCTTATGAGATAATGCCTCACATAGCAAATGTGTACAGCGCGAGCTGAAAATGCATTTACAGCACTAAAAAAACAAACTTTTATAACAGCTAAACTAAACGTTTCCAATGTAAATTTCCACCTCTATATAGTGTAAAAAGGTCTCCTGAAGCCTGGTAAGTCATTAATTTGATTGTCCAGTATTTCCCTTATGGGATAATGCCTCACATAGCAAATGTGTACAGCGCGAGCTGAAAATGCATTTACAGCACTAAAAAAACAAACGTTTATAACAGCTAAACCAAACGTTTCCAATGTAAATTTCCACCTTTATATAGTGTAAAAAGGCATCCTGAAGCCTGGAAAGTCATTAATTTGATTGTCCAGTATTTCCTTCATGAGATATTGCAACACTTAGAAAAAGTGTACAGCGACAGCAGACAGCAGGCTGCCAGGATGGCCGAGTGGTCTAAGGCGCCGCGTTCCGGTCCCAGTCTCCCCAAGAGGCCTGGGTTCGAATCTCGAATTGGCTGCCAGGATGGCCGAGTGGTCTAAGGCGCAGCGTTCCGGACCCAGTCTCCCCAGGAGGCCTGGGTTCGAATCTCGAATTTCCCCATTGTGGGACTAATAAAGGCATTATTATTATATTATTATTATCATTAGACAATGAATTTGCAGCACTAAAAAAACGAAACTTCATTAACAGCTAAACCAAACGTTTCCAATGTAAATTTCCACATTTATATAGTGTAAAAAGGCATCCTGAAGCCTGGGAAGTCATTAATTTGATTGTCCAGTATTTCCTTCATGAGATATTGCAACACTTAGAAAAAGTGTACAGCGCCAGCAGACAATGAATTTGCAGCACTAAAAAAACGAAACTTCATTAACAGCTAAACCAAACGTTTCCAATGTAAATTTCCACATTTATATAGTGTAAAAAGGCATCCTGAAGCCTGGGAAGTCATTAATTTGATTGTCCAGTATTTCCCTTATGAGATAATGCCTCACATAGCAAATGTGTACAGCGCGAGCTGAAAATGCATTTACAGCACTAAAAAAACTAACTTTTATAACAGCTAAACTAAACGTTTCCAATGTAAATTTCCACCTTTATATAGTGTAAAAAAGACATCCTGAAGCCTGGGCAGTCATTAATTTGATTGTCCAATATTTCCCTTATGAGATAATGTCTCACATAGCATTTACAGCACTAAAAAACCAAACTTTTATAACAGCTAAACCAAACGTTTCCAATGTAAATTTCCACCTTTATATAGTGTAGAAAGGCATCCTGAAGCCTGGAAAGTCATTAATTTGATTGTCCAGTATTTCCTTCATGAGATATTGCAACACTTAGAAAAAGTGTACAGCGCCAGCAGACAATGAATTTTCAGCACTAAAAAAACGAAACTTCATTAACAGCTAAACCAAACGTTTCCAATGTAAATTTCCACATTTATATAGTGTAAAAAGGCATCCTGAACCCTGGGAAGTCATTAATTTGATTGTCCAGTATTTCCCTTATGAGATAATGCCTCACATAGCAAATGAGTACAGCGCGAGCTGAAAATGCATTTACAGCACTAAAAAACCAAACTTTTATAACAGCTAAACCAAACGTTTCCAATGTACATTTCCACCTTTATATAGTGTAAAAAGGCATCCTGAAGCCTGGGAAGTCATTAATTTGATTGTCCAGTATTTCCCTTATGAGATAATGCCTCACATAGCAAATGTGTACAGTGCGAGCTGAAAATGCATTTACAGCACGAAAAAAACAAACTTTTATAACAGCTAAACCAAACGTTTCCAATGTAAATTTCCACATTTATATAGTGTAAAAAGGCATCCTGAAGCCTGGGAAGTCATTAATTTGATTGTCCAGTATTTCCCTTATGAGATAATGCCTCACATAGCAAATGTGTACAGCGCGAGCTGAAAATGCATTTACAGCACTAAAAAACCAAACTTTTATAACAGCTAAACCAAACGTGTCCAATGTAAATTTCCACCTTTATATAGTGTAGAAAGGCATCCTGAAGCCTGGAAAGTCATGAATTTGATTGTCCAGTATTTCCTTCATGAGATATTGCAACACTTAGAAAAAGTGTACAGCGCCAGCAGACAATGAATTTGCAGCACTAAAAAAACGAAACTTCATTTCCAGCTAAACCAAACGTTTCCAATGTAAATTTCCACATTTATATAGTGTAAAAAGGCATCCTGAAGCCTGGGAAGTCATTAATTTGATTGTCCAGTATTTCCCTTATGAGATAATGCCTCACATAGCAAATGTGTACAGCGCGAGCTGAAAATGCATTTACAGCACTAAAAAAACAAACTTTTATAACAGCTAAACTAAACGTTTCCAATGTAAATTTCCACCTTTATATAGTGTAAAAAGACATCCTGAAGCCTGGGCAGTCATTAATTTGATTGTCCAATATTTCCCTTATGAGATAATGCCTCTCATAGCAAATGTGTACAGCGCGAGCTGAAAATGCATTTACAGCACTAAAAAACCAAACTTTTATAACAGCTAAACCAAACGTTTCCAATGTAAATTTCCACCTTTATATAGTGTAGAAAGGCATCCTGAAGCCTGGAAAGTCATTAATTTGATTGTCCAGTATTTCCTTCATGAGATATTGCAACACTTAGAAAAAGTGTACAGCGCCAGCAGACAATGAATTTGCAGCACTAAAAAAACGAAACTTCATTAACAGCTAAACCAAACGTTTCCAATGTAAATTTCCACCTTTATATAGTGTAGAAAGGCATCCTGAAGCCTGGGCAGTCATTAATTTGATTGTCCAATATTTCCCTTATGAGATAATGCCTCTCATAGCAAATGTGTACAGCGTGAGCTGAAAATGCATTTACAGCACAAAAAAAACAAACTTTTATAACAGCTAAACCAAACGTTTCCAATGTAAATTTCCACCTTTATATAGTGTAAAAAGACATCCTGAAGCCTGGGAAGTCATTAATTTGATTGTCCAGTATTTCCCTTATGAGATAATGCCTCACCATAGCAAATGTGTACAGCGCGAGCTGAAAATGCATTTACAGCACTAAAAAACCAAACTTTTATAACAGCTAAACCAAACGTTTCCAATGTAAATTTCCACCTTTATATAGTGTAAAAAGGCATCCTGAAGCCTGGGAAGTCATTAATTTGATTGTCCAGTATTTCCCTTTTGAGATAATGCCTCACATAGCAAATGTGTACAGCGCGAGCTGAAAATGCATTTACAGCACTAAAAAACCAAACTTTTATAACAGCTAAACCAAACGTTTCCAATGTAAATTTCCACCTTTATATAGTGTAAAAAGGCATCCTGAAGCCTGGGAAGTCATTAATTTGATTGTCCAGTATTTCCCTTATGAGATAATGCCTCACATAGCAAATGTGTACAGCGCGAGCTGAGAATGCATTTACAGCACTAAAAAAACAAACTTTTATAACAGCTAAACCAAACGTTTCCAATGTAAATTTCCACCTTTATACAGTGTAGAAAGGCATCCTGAAGCCTGGAAAGTCATTAATTTGATTGTCCAGTATTTCCTTCATGAGATATTGCAACACTTAGAAAAAGTGTACAGCGCCAGCAGACAATGAATTTGCAGCACTAAAAAAACGAAACTTCATTAACAGCTAAACCAAACGTTTCCAATGTAAATTTCCACATTTATATAGTGTAAAAAGGCATCCTGAAGCCTGGGAAGTCATTAATTTGATTGTCCAGTATTTCCTTCATGAGATATTGCAACACTTAGAAAAAGTGTACAGCGCCAGCAGACAATGAATTTGCAGCACTAAAAAAACGAAACTTCATTAACAGCTAAACCAAACGTTTCCAATGTAAATTTCCACATTTATATAGTGTAAAAATGCATCCTGAAGCCTGGGAAGTCATTAATTTCTTTGTCCAGTATTTCCTTCATGAGATACAGCAACACTTAGAAAAAGTCTGTGTGACAGCCTGGAGAGACTGCTGACAGGAGGGAATAGACCCCACTGGGGCTGACATGGGCTAGCTACCCATGCTGGCAGTCTCTGACACTGTGTTCAGTTTGTTGGAGACACCCGCCAAGTGCTACAGAAAGTCTACAAAGAATGACACCCCTACAGCCTGCGAGAGCGGGGGCGCAAGATGGCTCAATGACTGACCACACGGCTACAGACCTAGGAACAAACATGACTACGAGCAAGAACACGGTGCATGAGACAATGGCAGCAGGACACTCACTTCAGGTCTGCACCTGTGGCTGGGCAAAAGTAACATCAGTTACAGGGTTGAAGATCCACCAAGGAAAGAAGCGGTGTTTGGGAAAGCCGAGTCAAGGGCCTCGCATTGACCAATACTTCTTACGAAGTAATGCGTCAAATCAGTCGAGTGAAGCACAGCGACGGGAAAAAACCCAAAGTTCGCAGAGCATCAGCCCCCCTGTCACTGAGGAGGGTATTATAAACACAGAATTGCAGGAGGTAGAACCCACCCAGCCACAGAGACCTCCCAAAGAGAACAAGATCAAAGGGCACAGACAGAGTGTGAGGTGGCCCAAAACTATTGAGAAGAGAGAGTGGGAAACCGTCAATAACGACCTGGTGAAAATGTTGGAGCAACAAGTGGGCACTGCAGAGAGAAAGCTGGAACACATCGGTGACATCATCTACCACTATGGAGAGGAGCGCTTTGGAGTGAACAGCTGGAAAACCACCAACAAAATACCACCACCAACCAAACCTAGGAGGCAACAAGAGATAGAGAGACTGATCAGGGAAAGAAGGGACCTGCGGAAACAGTGGAGAAAAGCCTCTGATCCAGAGAGAGAAGGTCTCATGCTGCTCCATGGGGACATCAAGCTCCGGTTGAAAACCTTACGAAGAGCAGAGAACTTGAGGAAACTTCGCAGGAAGAAGGAACACACAAGAACCCTGTTCTATAAAAATCCCTTCAAGTTTGTCAAAGATCTCTTCGCTAAGGACAAAAGCGGGTTCCTGCAAACTTCAAAGAAGGAACTTGAAGAGCACCTGGAAAAGGTCTACCAAGACACGAAAAGGCATGAACAGCTAGCCATCCCACATGATATCCCCCCCATTCGACCACCAGAGGTCAACATCGAGACCGGCCCTCCAAAATGGAAAGAAGTGGAGAACATGGTGGGCGTGCAAGATCAGGATCTGCACCAGGACCAAATGGAGTGTCATATAAGCTCTACAAGAACTCACCAGATGTCCTACGCTATCTTTGGAGGCTAATGAGAATCGTCTGGCAGAAGGGGATAATACCAAAGGCATGGCGAAGGGCTGGAGGTGTACTAATTCCAAAAGAGAAGGACGCAGATATCAGTCAATTTCGGCCAATCAGCCTTCTCAACGTTGAAGGGAAAATCTTTTTCAGCGTCTTGACACACACCACCTACCTGGAGAAAAAACGAGTACATTGACACATCCGTACAAAAGGCTGGAATTTCTGGATTCTCTGGCTGCTTGGAGCACACCAGTATGATCTGGCATCAGATTCAAGCAGCGAAGAAGAACAAAGGGGATCTTCATGTCATCTTTCTCGACCTAGCCAATGCCTTTGGTTCAGTTCCGCATAGCCTTCTCTGGGAGTCCTTCAACTTCTTCCGCGTTCCAACATCCATCACTACCTTGGTAAAATTCTACTTTGAAGACCTGCAGCTGTGCTTCACAACACCCGACTTCAAAACATCATGGCAGCAAGTAGAAGTAGGCATCATGGCAGGTTGCACGATCTCACCCCTGGCCTTTACAATGGCCATGGAGGTCATCATCAGGGCCTCAAAATGGGTGGCGGGGTGAGCGAACCAGGAACGGGATCCGCCTTCCACCGTCCGAGTATATATGGACGACATGACCACTCTGACCACCACTGCAGCTTGCACCAGGCGGCTACTTGGTAAGCTGCAGGAAAACATCAGCTGGGCCCGGATGAAAATCAAGCCGAACAAGTCACGTAGCATCTCGATAATCAAGGGAGAGCTAAAAGACGTGAAGTTCTGCATTGGTGACGAACCAATACCAACGGTGGCAGAACAACCTGTCAAAAGCCTGGGCAGATGGTATGACTCAAGTCTTAAGGATAAAAACCAGGTGCAGCAGCTAAGACAGGATATCATCAACGACCTGAACAACATCAACAAGACTCCACTACCAGGGAAGCTCAAGCTCTGGTGTCTGCAATTTGGGCTTCTCCCTCTCGTGATGTGGCCACTCACTGTCTACGAGGTCCCACTAACAACTGTGGAGAAGATGGAGCGAGCCATCACAGTATATGTGAAACAGTGGCTTGGTGTCCCACGCTGTCTGAATAACATCAGCCTCTATGGCAAAGGAGTCCTCGAACTGCCCATCACAAGTCTCACTGAAGAATACAAGTGCTCTAAAGTGAGACTACAGATGACGCTGACGGACTCCAGAGACCGGACCATCAGTGAAACGGCACCACCCCTGTCAACTGCACGGAAATGGACACCATCCAGTGCAGTGCAGCATGCCACAGCAGCCCTGAGGCACAGCGATATTGTGGGACACGTCCAGAGGGGAAGAGGAGGCTTTGGCCTTACAGCAAGCAAACCAACTTGGTGTAAGGCCTCAACCGCAGAGAGGAAAAAAATGGTCGTGGAGGAGGTGCGCCGCCAGGAAGAGGCTGAAAGGTCTGCAAAGGCTGTCTCGCTTGCCAAGCAGGGACAGTGGATGAGGTGGGAAGGCCTGGAGAAAAGAAAGCTTGGCTGGAGGGATCTCTGGGAGATGGAAGCTAGCAACATCAGCTTCATCATCAGAGCTACCAATGACGTGCTGCCATCCCCAAAAAACCTCCACCAGTGGTATGGCGAAGATCCAACCTGTGCCCTCTGCCCAACACCAGCAACTCTCAAACACATCCTGACTGGTTGTAAGACCAGCCTCACACAAGGCCGCTATACCTGGAGGCACAACCAGGTCCTCAAGAGCTTGGCAGCAGTGCTTGAAAGCAGGAGAACTACCATCAACTCCTTGCCCTTAAGAGCCACCACTACCATTACAGCACCAAAATTTGTCCGAGAGGGACAGGAAAAGCCCAACCATCCTTTTCTCAAGCCAGAAGTTGGTCAGCTAACCAAGGCTCGGGATTGGAAGATGCTGGTCGATATAGGTCAGCAACTAATCTTCCCAGCAGAGATTGCAACCACCACCCTAAGGCCAGACTTAGTGCTGTGGTCCCATTCATTGAAGACTGTCTACATTGCAGAGCTCACAGTCCCGTGGGAAAATGCAGTTGAAGAGGCCTATGAGCGTAAGAAGTTGCGCTACACTGAACTGGCGGCGGACGCACAACAACGAGGGTGGAAAGCCAAGGTCTATCCCGTCGAAGTTGGATGCAGAGGGTTTCTGGCCTCATCAACCATCAAGCTGCTGAAAGACCTGGGAATCCATGGACAGGCTCTGCGGCACACAGTCAGATCGCTCTCTAAAGCGGCTGAAAGAAGCAGCCAGTGGATCTGGATGAAGAGGAAGGACCCCTACTGGGCTCATAGATCAGCAACATGACCCCCGTCCCCCCTCCCCATCCCACCACTAATCTGCGTCATCCCACTTGAGTACCCAGGGCAGAACCATCCACCACAGTTAATTGGGCATGGGACATAAGCGCGGGCGTGATCGACCGGCCGCTGGCCACCATCAATGAGGGTGTCTAGTGATAAAGGCCGAAACACCCAGTGATTTGATGGAACACTACTGACGATGTGTCCCAAATTGACATCTTTCCCATTCCAACCATGAGACACAACCCCCATGCCACTCTCCATAGCAAGCCTAACCTCATGAGAATACCATCTATCGGCACAATGGACAGTTTACCATCACGTCCATGTTTTTATGATTCTGCTATGTGAGGCATTATCTCATAAGGGAAATACTGGACAATCAAATTAATGACTGTCCAGGCTTCAGGATGTCTTTTTCCACGATATAAAGGTGGAATCTTTCATTGGAAACGTTTGGTTTAGCTGTTATAGAAGTTTGGGTTTTTATTGTGCTGCAAATGCATTTTCAGCTTGCGCTGTGCACATTTGCAAAGTGAGGCAATATCTCATAAGGGAAATACTGGACAATCAAATTAATGACTGTCCAGTCTTCAGTATGTCAGTTTACACTATATAAAGGAAGAAATTTACATTGGAAACGTTGAATTAAGCTGTTATAGAAATGTGGTAGTTTAGTACTGCAAATGCATTTTCAGCTCGCGCTGTACACATTTTCTAAGTGAAGCATTATCTCATGAGGGAAAGACTGGACAATCAAATTAATGACTGTCCAGTCTTCAGTATGTCAGTTTACACTATTGTTAGGTTGAAGATATATTTTATCCCATATTTTACTCTATTAGTATTGCAAAAGAATTGTTCCACAGTGTGACCTATGTTTGACCATATGGATGAGAAGACTTCAAGAGAAGCGGATGCCTGAAGACAGGATCAACGTCTACAACATCAAAGGAGGTGTGCCGAGACACACCTCTGAACCAAAAGGACTGAGACTTTAGTGCCAGAGCACTAAAAGGCATATCTGCCTTTTCAATCAGTAAATGACTGCCATTGATGTCTGTCTTTCCTCTTGTGTCTGAAATGTTTACATGTTCCTGCTGGTGCTCCCCCCTTCGTTCCTTAGTGCAAATACATTGTATTGTTTAGGGACTTCCCAAATAAAATAGAGGGCTCGGCGGAGTGTGCTCCAGAACGAAGTTGGAGATGTAACTGAGCACACCTCCGTTCGTTCTCCTCGCGAGTAAAAGATCAACTCTTGTCTTCCTTTCATTCATTTTGCCTTTGTTCAGTGAATGCTTAGGTGATTGAACCTGACATTATTTTGGTCCTTCGAGCGGGAAGCCAAGATACCTGAGGATTCCAGCGGGTGTGGTGAACTCCAGAAAGACCATGGCCATGGCAGGCTCACTAGAGAGAGCCTAAAAATCCTTTTCCAGGACTGGACCTCACCCCACCAGCTGGGATCTGACGGTTGACGGCGATCCAATGGAGGGAAGACAACAGTGGTGAGATATTTTTTTTTAGGGGGGAAGTGACTGACTGGAGGTCATTGCGCGTTAAGAATAAATAAATAAGTGTTCAGAATAAATAAATGAGCATTAAGAATAAATAAATAAAAATAAAACATAAAAAAGAAAAAAAAGCAAAGAAAGACATGAAGTAGAGATGAAATAAGAAAAGAGAAAGAAAGAAAGATAGAGAAAAGAGAAAGAAATTGTGTATAGATAAGAAATCCTGTGCATACTAGTCGATGGCAGGTCCATGAAGGACAGTGGAGTGAGAAATAAAAAAACCCTGTGAATACTAGTCAATGGCAGGTATATGACGGCGGAGTCCGAGAAATTCCGTGGAGAAAGTAGGACGGCGGAGTCTGTGTGTACACTTAAATTCCGTGTGTGAATGTTTGCGCAAACCGTATGTAAAGTGAGTGAACGGTGTGATTGGGGATTACAAATACCACTTGGTATTTTATCCGATGTAATACAGTAGGGTTGTACACAGCAGACTGGTGTGGATGCAAAGGCAATAATTCTCCACCTGAAAAGGTTGAATTGAGAATTACCACAACAGGAAATTTGAGTTGCTGTCCTACTGATGAGAAACCAGTTTTTAGAACACCTTAGGTGTTGACAAACTGGTCCAAATTTTCTAAAATGGGGATATTAGGTAGTAAAATAAAACCCAGGGATACGCTGCAGTGTAGAGATTGGAAGTTCATCGAAAAACAGGATCCTGATAAAACTCAGTATTTAGATACATGGATAACTGAACATGGCTTTAATGGTCAGTTAAATACACAAAAAATAGCCGCATTGCAGGGATCAATCATAGGAAAGACGAAAAAGACCCCAAAAAGATGAAGAAAAATGGCTTTGAGGAAACAGAATATTGGATGAGGGTAGCCTTAAAAAGAGAAGAGGGATACAGGAAACAAAAAGAGAATGAAAACAAAATAAGCAAAGGAAAGGAATGCGAAAAGTCAGATAGAGCAAATTACACTGAAATAGGAAGAGTAAAACAAAAGGATGATGAGACTTTTGAGCAACACAAAGTGAGAATGACAGCTGTGTTTAAAAATCACAGCGGGCTACAGGAAAATGGTAATGTAAATGGGCCATTTCAACAGCAGTTGAAGAATGCTTTACATGCAGGCTCAAGAGAGGTAATTCATAAGTGGGTAAATAAACATTTCATTTGCCTGCCAACAGGTACCCTGGAGGAGTATGTAAATCACGCCCTCCATGCTGAGAAGATAGAAAATAAAAAGAAGCAGAGGTCTATAGACAGGACAGGTCAGGTAGGACAGGTAGGACAGGAGGTCTTTTATCGAGGTGGAAAGGGCCGGTAGCTTTAGAGGACAAAGGGGCAGACGACAGAGAGGAGGAAGAATAGGAAGAGGAGCAAACAGGCAAAATACATCAGGCTGCTGGCGTTGTGGTAAAGAAGGCCATATAGCAAGAGATTGCCCTGAGAAAAAGCAACCTTCAGCATGACTAGGATAGGAAGCATCTAAACAGGATTTAGAGGCTGATCAAGGAACAGATGAGTTTCTAGATGAAGAGGTCCTCCTAAATTTACAAGAGATATTGGCCTTTGATGAAATAACTGAGCTGAAATAACCTTATTGGTAAATGGGTCACCAATTACCTTTTTATGTGACACTGGTGCATGTAGGATTGCTTGTAATAAATTAATTCCAAATGATAGAGCAAGAGAAATGTGTCATAGTCAGATTTGCAAGTGGAAAACTGTCTAGAGTAAAAGAATTAGAACCTGTGTGGTTGAGGGACCCAGAAGGACACTGAGTTGGTTGCATGAATTGAAATTAGGTTTACTTTTACAGAACAATGAGAGCCCAAGTTGTGGGGATGTGATTAATTTACAGAAAAAGATTATTGATGGCACAATTTATACTTACATGATCCGACAGACAAGGTATATCATTCTGATGATGGGTTTTACTTAATTGTATACTTGTGTCTTTTTCAGAAAGAGAGGAGTAGGTGTTGTGAAATCTTAATTGAATGAAGAAGTGAGCATGAGAAACCCTTGTAGGAGCATAGGTGTTTCCTGATTTTGTAGTTTTTGATTTGATACCTTGATAGTTTTGAGTGGCTTTGGTAAGGCTACAGTGAATTTGGAAAATTAAAAAAAAAAAAGGAGTGAGGAAAGTTTGACAGAGGGCAATGGGTATTGGTGTAATCGTAACTCATGAGTGTGCTGTAACAAAGAGTTAACAGCTCTTTGAAGTTAGATGCTCGTTCCCAAGTAGGGGGAGGAAGTCAGAGAGAGAGTTTGGTGATTGAAGAAGGTGTGACTTGAACAAATGAATAAGGATAAGAATTAGGTTCTGCTGTAAGGATGATTTGAAGAAATAAATATGTTATGTTTCATACTTCAGTTGATGATCTTTCTATTAAGGTAACTGTAGTTAGTAACTGGAATGAAATGCACAGATGGAAATGACACGGAAAAAAAAGATGGTAATTTGATAAGAAGGGCTAGTATTTACATTAGAAATAGAAATAGAAATAGAAATAGAAATCCCTTTATTGTCATTGTACTCAAGTGTGCAACGAGATTAGAGGGCTCCCCTCTCCAGTGCAATACAACAATAATACAGACAAATATATAAATTAGATAAATAAATAAGACTGAATAGGGCATATAGAAACACATCACAATGCTGTTTTGCAAGGTTAGGGTGGTCTCGTGTGTGTGTGAGAGTTCAGTATGGAGATGGCTCTCGGAAAGAAACTGTTTCTCAGTCTATTGGTCCTTGATTTGATGCATCTGTAGCGCCTGCCAGAGGGCAACAGGTCGAACAGGTGTGAGTTTGGGTGGGTATTGTCTTTGACGATGTTGAGAGCCCTTCTGAGGCACCGGGCGGTGTAGATGTCCGACAGCGAGGGGAGAGGGCAGCCAATAATCCTTTGCGCTGTTTTGACTGTCCTCTGGAGCCTCACTCTGTCCGCCTCAGTGCAGCCGCTGTACCAGGTGGAGACAGAGTACGTCAGCAGGCTCTCGATGGACGAGTGGTAGAAGGCCAGCAGCAGCTTCCTGTCCAGGTTGAATTTCCTGAGGACTCTCAGGAAGTGCAGACGTTGGCGGACCTTCTTTACCACTGCTGTGGTGTTGTGACTCCAAGAAAGGTCATCGGAGATCTGTACTCCCAGGAACTTGAACGTGTGGACCCTCTCCACACACACGCCTTCGATGCAGAGGGGGGGCGGCAGCGTCTTGTTCCTCCTGAAGTCGACGACAATCTCCTTTGTTTTAGCAGAGTTAAGGTGCAGTCTGTTGTCCTTGCACCAAGTTGTCAGTCTCTTTACCTCCTCTCTGTAGGCTGTCTCGTAACCTTCCGAGATCAGACCGACCACTGTCGTGTCGTCAGCAAACTTGACGATGGTGTTGTTGCCGTGGGCCGGGCTGCAGTCGTAGGTGTAGAGGGCGTACAGGAGAGGGCTCAGCACGCATCCTTGGGGGGAACCGCTGCTCAGCATGAGGGTGGAGGACGTGTAGGGGCCGAGCAACACAGTCTGGGGTCTGTTGGTCAGAAAGTCCTTAATCCAGATGCGTGTGAGGGCAGGGAGGCCGAGAGTGTCCAGTTTGGCGACGAGGATGTCTGGGATGATCGTGTTGAATGCCGAGCTGTAGTCCACAAAGAGCATCCTTGCATAGCTCCGCTGTTGTTCCAGGTGGCCCAGTACAACATGCAGAGCAGTGTCGATGGCGTCCTCAGTGGATCTGTTAGCCCGGTATGCAAACTGGTAGGGGTCCAGAGTGGGAGGAAGGCAGTCCCTGATGTGCTGGAGAACCAGCCTCTCGAAGCACTTCATAATGACTGGTGTGAGAGCAACAGGACGGTAGTCATTCAGGTGGACGGCTGGTGACTTTTTGGGGACAGGAATAATGGTGGAGGTTTTCAAGCAGGAGGGGATGACTGCCTGAGCCAGGGAGCGGTTGAAGATCCTGCAGAAAACATGTGACAGTTGGTGGGCACATGCTCTGAGGACCTTGCCTGGTATTCCGTCGGGTCCAGTAGCTTTTCCTGGGGTTGACCGTGTTCCTCTACGATGAGTGGGGGGGAGTTGGAGCTTGAAGTGCGGGGGTGTGATGGTTGGGGCGAGTCAAAGCGAGCGAAGAAGCAGTTAAGCTCCTCTGCCAGCGATGCACTCGGGTCTGCAGAGGTCGTGCTGCTGCCACGGAAGTTGGTGATGCTCCGTAGACCCTGCCACACCTCCCGTGGTCTGTTACTGGCAAGGTGGGCCTCCAGCCTCCCCTTGTAGGTTGCCTTTGCTAGCTTGATGCCTTTGCTCAGGTCAGCACGAGCCACCCTGTACTGGGCTTTGTCGCCTGACCTGAAGGCAGCGTCACGGGCCTTGAGGAGAGCGCGAACCCTGCTGGACATCCAGGGCTTCGCATTTGGGAAGGTCCGTATAGTCTTTTGTTGGGACACAGTTTCCATGCAGAACTTGATGTAGTCCAGTACACAATGCGTGTAGACATCAAGGTCCTGATGATCAAAGAGGTCCCAGTTTGTGTCATGAAAGCAGTCCTGTAATTCACTCATGGCGTCGTCACGCCAGGTTTTCACAGTCTTTGTGGTAGGCCTGAATCTGCGCCTGAGAGGGGTGTACGCAGGTGCGAGCTGCAAGGACAGGTGGTCTGACTGGCCGAGGGGGGCGAGTGGGAGGGCTCTGTATGCGTGCTTGATGTTCGAGTACACATGGTCGAGAGTGTTGTCTCCCCTCGTCGGGCACTTGACATGCTGGTGAAACTCTGGGAGTACAGTCTTTAAATTGGCCTTATTAAAGTCTCCCGCTACAATGTGACCGCCATCAGGGTGCGCCCGCTGATGTTTATTGATGACGCACGCGAGTAGCGAGAGCGCCGTGCTAGTGCTAGCGTCGGGAGGGATGTAAACAGCTGCGAGAATCACTACCGTTAGCTCCCTCGGGAGAAAATAAGGCCGGCATTTAACGGACATGAACTCGATGTCGGGGGAAGAGTGCTTCTCGACGATCGTGCTATCGCCGCACCAGTTCTCATGCACGTAAACACAGAGCCCCCCGCCCCTCCTCTTACCGGTGTCCCTCGTCCGATCCGCGCGATGTAGCGAGCGCCCGGCCAGCTGGATGCTAGCGTCGGGGACGTCTGCGTGCAGCCAGGTTTCCGTGACGACGATCACACTGCTATCGCGCACATAGCGGTTTCCCAGGATTTGTAATCCCAGGTCGTCGATTTTGTGGACCACGGATCTGGCGTTGGTGAGGTGCAGACTCGGTAGTGGTTGCCTATGGGGCTGCCGTCGCAGCCGTTGCAAGACACCGGACCTGCAGCCTCGCTTCTGCTTCCTCTCTCTGCGTCGCCTGCGCCGCCTCCCGGTCCCGATGACCAGCCACGGTGAGCCGGGCAGCCTCGCCAGTTCGTTCGGAATTTTGCGATCATAGCAAAATTCCTCTGTGATGGTTATTTCGCATCGATATCCAATGTTCACGATGTCCTGGCGGGTATATCGATGTTGTGCCTCAGTTGATGCCAATAAGAGCAAGCAAACACTAATAAAAAGTAATAAGGAGCACTGTGAGGGGGAGCTGTTAGCCGCTGCGTCCATGCGCGCCGCCATCTTAACATCCAAGGAATTAAAGCAGAGAAGAAATTAGAGACTACAAATAACATTGATGTGTACTTGTTCACTTTGAGGTAGAACTGGTTGAAGTAAAATGAGTCATAAAGTTAGAAAAATAGGAAATAAAAATAAAATTAACATGCTTAAGATTAACAAATTATTGTAAAGTCTGAGTTCCAAATTATGCAGAAATTACTGTGCCACTGAGTAAAATGATGAATGAGGAAAACCTCTAAATGACATTGTCCTTACACTGGACTGATAAAGCATATTCAGCTTTTGTGAAAGGAAACAAGTGTTCGTATTAAGTATGGCACTGACCCTTTGTCCAGATGCAAAAGGCCTTAGTTTTAGTGTAGAAACATGGAGATAAGATGAAACCAATCGCATACTTCTATTCCAAACTAGACAACGTAGAATGTGCATTGAAGCACTGCATGAGAACAGTTAATGCAGTATCTATTGCTGTAGATATAAGATTAAGATAAAGATGGTCTTTTATTAGTCCCACAATCTGGAAATTGCAGAAACAAGTGCAACCATAGTTTTGTTCCATCCTCTGGTTTTGAGAGTACCACGTGCGGTTTCTGCATTGCTTTTGCTGATGAACATGACGTTTTTGTCACCGGCGGGACATTTATAGTGTATGAATACATTGTTATCAAAACCACATCTGATTATAGAGAGATGTACAACATTAAACCCGGCTGTCATTATTATGTCAGGAGGATGGTACAAAACTAGATTGTTATGAGTTAGTAGAAAAAAGTAACCAAAAGTAAAGGCATCAAAAAGATTCGCCTTCAGAAAACGGAGAAGTGCTATTTGTAGATGGAAATAAATAAATAAATAAATAAATAAAATACTGTAGTTGTATCAAATGACACTGGGAAAAAGAACTTAGCAGTTACTCCTCAAATTACTCAGCTCATGCAACAGAATTAGTATCTTAAACAAAAGCGTGTAAACTAAAGAGAGTAAATTGTGTTACTATTTACACATATAGTCGTCTTAAAATGTGTAGCGCATACATTGCATAAGTGTTTTCCTTGAATACACATTGCAGACAATACAGCTAAAGAAGCTGTTGCGGACATACACGTTTTAGTGATAGAAGTCCCAAAGTTAAACAAAGGCTTTGGAGGAAAATGGTGTAACATCGCTACGTGATCTCTGTATGACCAAACAATAATCTTTACAAATGGGCTGCTATATTGAGTCATGGGATAACACATGTCTCAACAGGGGAAATGGTGCATCAGATATTACGTTATTATACGGCTTACGGCTTTAATGCTTATTCGAAACATTTTTGTAGGGCATGTTTAACGTGTGCGAAACACAATTCACAAGGTAATTTGAGTCCACGCAGAGGACGCTTTCCTACACCACAATATCCATTTCAAATTATTCATATGGACTTATTTGATAAAAACCAAAGTGAAGAAAAAAAATAAAATAAATGTTTGGTCATCATAGATGTGAATTCGAAATGGTTAGAACTCTTTCTAACCAACAAATCCAGATGCATTGACAGTGGCAAAAGTACTTTGTAAGGATATCATTCCGAGATATGGTATTCCTGAAAATAATAAACAGTGATAATAGTACCCATTTTGTTAACTAACTTGTGAAAGAGATAGGAATGTTTCACGTTGATTTGAAAGATAATTGTGCTTACCACCCTCAAAGCTCTGGATTGGTGAAAAGAATGAACAAAAAAAAAAAAAGTGAAAAGGCTATGCATTGAGGAAACGGGGAGGCAGTGGACACAGTGTATGGAAATTAGTAAAACTGTTTGTAAAAACGACAAGCACTGTGACTTTCCATTGAATGTTATGCAAGTCGCCTCTCTGTCCACTTTTAAACCTCGCTTGAAGATGAATATTCGGGCCTTTGACTCAGCATGAGACTGTTGCTGTTCTGTTGTTTTTCTGGTATCTACTGTAAATGTGTTTATGTGAGTTAATTTGAGTTATATACAGAGAGTTGCACTGTATTGTATTTCATTGTATTTAGGACCGAGACGTTGTAAAACATTGTTTGGAAGGCCTTATAGAATACCTCAAATTTAAGAACAAATGGGAAATAGATGCTGAAGCAACTTTAGCTGACTACATGTGAAAAGTGTTAGAAAAACAAAGACAGGCACAAATTTAGAGTGGTGAGGATCTTTCTGTCTCCTAGCAGGGCACTAAACTAGTGGAGCCAGGAGACTGGATGCTTGAAAGACGTTTGAAGATAAGACATATGTAATTACCCAAGGGGGAATGCCATGTTTAGTTTTATTGACAGCTCTCACAGCTGTAAATATAGTAGAAGAGTCAACATTGGTTCATTTGACACATGTAAAAAGGTCATTTTGGTT
Source organism: Idiotropiscis lumnitzeri (assembly GCF_059441095.1). Lineage (NCBI taxonomy): Eukaryota > Metazoa > Chordata > Actinopteri > Syngnathiformes > Syngnathidae > Idiotropiscis > Idiotropiscis lumnitzeri. Next base: position 858,498 of record NW_028283585.1, on the reverse strand, counting down.
GAAATCTCCTACAAAGGAGATGAGCGGAAGTCTGATGATAGGGTGGTCTTATTTCATAAGACACCAGACTAAGTAGAGGGGATATTTCAGACAAAATGACCCTGAAGTGGTTAAAAGCAGCTGTTCTATGTTGGATGTATACAATTTTATTCTGATATTTTTGTTGTTGTGTTATATGTGGGAACAACCCAGAGTTACATAAACAAACTATGATGTGACTATAGTACAATACCAACAGTAAGAATCCCAATTACTAATCAAAATGGATTTGCAAACACCAAGCAGATAATTGAAAAAAAAAAAGTGATGGGACATATTTGTGGAGCTTGGACGACATGTTGATAGATTTGAGTTGGAACCATGAGTAATACTCAAGTGGGCAACTATTGGTCCACAGAACAAAGTTACAGGAGAAAGTCTGTACTTTCGTGAAAAGATAGCAATTGGACAACGAGATATCCAAAATAAGCAAATGAAATTGTATTATTGATATTATATTAATGCTTATCTTGATAATACATGTATGGATTGGGTCAGCGTGTATCCTGTGACTAGAGTTGATGTAGATGAACATGTTTTCTATGATAGTTGCTCTTGAAAATTTAAATAGCATTAATGTTGCTGACAGAGCTAAGCGGTTAGGAATCTTTTCACCACCACTGTGTCTGGTTTTGATAGTGGTTGAAATAAACTTCAATATCAAGAGGGGAAATCTGGTGGTGGTGTGGATATGATAGATCATTTGATAAATCACCCAAAAATGTAAAAGGTTTTGAGACTTAGTGCATATCTGTATGTGTTTTTCATAACTAGGCCCTGCTTATAGATTATTGGTAGTTTCTGGAGAGTGCCATTTCACAAAATGTAATTGATTGATCGTAAATGGTATGTTTTATATTGTTTGTTAATAAACTGTGTGAACTGTCCAATGTCATGACAGGACATCGGTGACGTTAAAAAAGAGAAAGCAGAGTATCACGGCAAAAAAAAAAAAAAAAATGATTCAACATACATGGAAGCCATCGGTGTTCTCCTTAGTGTAAGTAAGTAAGTAAGTGTAAATTAACAGATCAAGTAACAGGATTTGAGTCCTCGAACGAAGAACAAAGAACGCAGACAGGTCAACTGCATCATCACAACGTGCAAAAATTAGGTAATTGGACGCAAAGTGGGTTTGAAACTGTGCATGAACGGCTATCAACCAATCTCTAATGGCATTCCGAAACAGGATGACTGTTGATGTATTGTTGGATGAGAGAGGTGGTGTTTGTGCTATGTTCGGTGAACAATGTTGCACATTTATTCCCAACAACACAGCGGTGGGTGGTCGTCTAACCAGGGCCATAGAGGTCTCAGGACTCTTCATGGTAAAATGAAAGGACAACTGGTCTGTGTATATATATATATATACACATATATATACACATATATATATATATATATATATATATATATATATATATATATATTGTTACTTTGGAATAAAGACATTAAATTGATGTAATTTTGTTTTAGAAAAATGCTGTAGTTTTTTTCTCTGAATACAACCTACAAACGGTTAAAAAGGACATTCTGAAATGTTTTTTTTTTGGGCTATCAAATATTTAGTTTGACACTCAAACCGCACACTATTCGTGTCAATTTGTTTGGTTCTATCTCCATGAGTATTTTTTTGTGGTGCATCAAAAGCGTGTTTTAACTTACTTAGGTAAGACAGGTTTAGTGGAGAGATGAGGCCAAACAGCATCACACATCTATGTGCAAGAGATGGCAACTGACAAAGAACCTTCACACCTACAATAACTGCCCCGATGTAATGTGGTGGCTGAAGATCCTCTTCCTCCCGGACAACAAACACCACCATGGTGCACTTGGCAGGCTCTTGATCCAATTCATCCTACAGACCACCATGATAAAAGACAAATTCATTAGAGTTATTTAGATTAAATTTTTTTCCACCATGAAAAAAAAACAAACAACATATATATGTGTGTGTGTGTGTGTGTGTGTGTGTGTGTGTGTGTGTGTTTATATATATATATATATATATATATATATTTTTTTTTTTTGGAAGCATCTTTCAGGACACTCAAGGCCGCTGTACAGAGTAAAATACGAAAGTAAAAACACAAATACGGGTAGAAACACCAACACGTAAATCAAGCAGGATAAAATACAATAAAGTGGATGAGGGACATATCTGGAATTGGAGAGAGTAATTAAGGCGGAACAGATTGGTTTTGAGTTTAGTTTTAAACACAGGGAGGGTGGTGCAATTACAGAGGTCAGGTGGAGAGAGTTCCAGAGCTGGAGAACCGAATCGCTGAAGGCTCTGTCCCCCATGGTGGCAGGCAAGGGGTGGAGTGAGGAGGATGAAGACCGGAGAGCGCGGGATGGAGTGGGAATATGGATGATGTCTGAAAGGTAGGGAGGGGCGAGGTTGTGAAGAGATTTGAAAGTCATGTGTCATGTCATTATCCACTCCGCTTATCCGGTACAGGGTCACGGGAGGGTGCTGGAGCCTATCCCAGCTGACTACGGGCGAAAGGCGCACTACACCCTGAACTGGTCGCCAGCCATAGATTTGAAAATATATAGAAGAATTTTGAAAATGATTTGTTGATTGACTGGAAGCCAGTGGATCTGCTGAAGGATGGGGGGTTGATGTGATAGGTGGAAGGTGATTGGAATCCATTGCACATCCTTGAGGCACCCTAAAGCTCCCGTATGTCTGTCACTGAGTCTTGAATTTTTACTTAGTAAACTGAATTTGAGCATATGCAGTATTGAATTTTTGGTGAGGAGACCTTTTTTTTGAGGAATTAAAAACGCATTTTAAAGTCCTACATTCAAGTTTATTGGGATATAGTTCTCAACAAAAACATTATGATCGAAAAATTCAGAATCAAATTAAAAATATACAATTTATGTAATTCGAATTCAGTTTTTCAATTCAATAATTCAGTGTTCAATTCAAAACATTCAGGTTTCAATTCAAATATCAAAGTTAAGATATTCACATTCAAATAACCAATATTCAGATTTAGTTTCAAGTGGGACAAATATCAGACCATAGTCCAGCAATTAATCCAAACTCTGTGTCAAATTAAGTGATGATTGTACTGCCTTTATTATTTTAGAGGAGGAGTAATACCTGCTGCTGTATCTTCTAGTGCTGGACGATTAATCAAAATTTAAATCGTGATTTAGATTTCTTAATTTTGAAAATGTTCTAATTGAGGGAAAAATGTTTCAGATTAAGAAAGAGTTCAAACAAATTACATATGTTCAATTTGAGAGAACCTGGCTAACCAAGATGGAACTTTACACCCTGGAATTGAAGGAGATACTTGGAAAAAAAGGCCGAGTTACTGGCACTGAAATAAGACCTATGCTCAGTTCACTCAGTCATGTAAGAGGGTTGTGTTTTATTACTGCAAATAGAATTTGCATCAAACTATTTTGGATAAGTCCATCATAAGCATTAACAGAATAAAACAATAAAAGATCTGTTAGAGCTTATGGATATCTTGCTATTTTTTTTATTTAAAGTTGAGATGCACTTTTTGGGATGTAAGCAATGCATATGTGAGCTTTTATTTATTTAAGACACTTAATCATCTTGTGTCTTTTTAAATAGCAAAACGTTGAAGCTGGAAGGGAGGGCATAATCCATTCCTTGATGAAATTCCTCGGACAGTCTGCAGAGGAACTCATCACGGACTACCAGGTAAATTACAACAGTATTACGTTTTTAAAGCTGCAATTAACTCATAGACTGTGCAGCAAACATTTTTATTTGTCACAATATTCAAATAAATTAATTGCTGCCAGTATGTGACCTGCTCTGGCTAAAGGGTTGGCATTTGGCAAAGGTTACTTTCGGGTAATTGACAAAATAAATCAGAAGGTCCAAAGTTTCGATTTTGAGATTTCTACAAAAATCCTATCCTTGAGGTTGAGGTTTCTATTTTAATTTCCGTTTTCATTGCCCTTTTTATTTATTTTTTGATTCTCATATATGCTGTTATAAACATGTAATGCAGATTGCAAATACTGTCACATATCACTGGTGTCCGGCTGAAACATGTTGTCATAATTTGAGTAATTTCATGTTTTTCTAGATCTAATCTATTGGTCAATCCACACGAGTGGGTGTTACTTGTAAATATTACTGACCAATCTCAAATGTTGAAAATGGTTTGCTCTCTTTGGATGATGCAGTGTTAATGATTGCAAAAACGTGCCATTGGAAGTCTCCTGCAAGGTGAAGATTCTGGAGCTTCTTGGATACTGCCTGAAGACAGCGATATTCAGAACTATAAAAAGCAAACACAAATTTGGGACATTATGCACCTAACCATGGATGTATATGCTCTTTCAGGAAGTCAGCAGAGAACAAGCAAAAGAGGACCAGGCCAAGCAAATACTGAAGGTCTATGTCAGGGGTGTCAAACTCATTTTTATGGACGGGCCACATCGTAGTTGTGGTTTCCCTCAGAGGGACTGTGAACCCATATAAATTGATTGGAAAGCCAGTTTTGAAATCAGAAGCTAGTAAGTAATTGTTCAACAATTTTTCAATTTATTTTAAAAGGGGAGGATTGGTAACAAATAATTGGCAATATCTCATATCTCAGTGTTGTTGTGAAGAAAATATGCTAGAAACAGGAAGTTGATGCAGATGATTTGCCCTTTGCGGGCAACATAAAATTAGGTTGTGGGCCAGATCTGGCCCCGGGCCTTGAGTTTGACACACGTACTCTATGTCTTCCAAGCAAGTGAGGGACAAGAAGACACATCCCATGCCTCTGTTTCCATTGTTGCTTAAGAAAATGAGGTTGTGGAAATGTTGCCAGTCTCCTGCTCATGGGAATTAACTATGCGCTGAACTTACTAAATTTGCAGTACCCGTTTGAGGTGCATCAGAAGCTCTTTCTTGAGATAGATGGCCTGAAACTTGCACTCGGAGTCCATTCCCTGACTCTCCATTGAATGTTAGGCAAGCCCCCTCTCTGTCCACTTTTAAAACGTTTTGAAGACACATTTTTATTCTTTAGCTTTCGACTCAACATGTGACTGTCGTTGTTCTTCTTGTATCTACTGTACGTGTTTTAATTTGTGTTCTAATTTCCTGCTAATTTATACAACACCGTATGAAAAACACTTTGTTACAGCTCCAACTATTATAATTGCAAGTTATTTGTACATGGGTATTTCTTGTTTCGTGGACTAATACTGTGCGCAAATGCAAATGCTCGGCCTTTTATCACAAAAAATGTCCGAAGGGCAAGATCTTAATTCCTCCTCTAATATAAAACCTTCCCGAAGAACAAATCGTATAATTCTAACTTGCTAGATTTAGTCCAATGCACGATACATTTAGGCTAACTCGACGTCGCTCCAGTCAGTAAAGCACGCTTTATAGTTCACCAAAATGCATACCGTGAAATTCTTACCTTGTTTATGCGACGAGGATATTATCCCGTAAGGAGTTACACTGACGCTGTACTGCTTCTTTTTGTATTTCTCTGTTCAGGTCGTCCCTCCCGCATTTCGCCCAAAGTCAGACGGGATAGGCGGCAGCACCTCCCCGCAAGCCAGTACAAGATAGGCGGTGTGGAAGATAAAGATAACACGTCCCTCCGTTTGGATCGGGTATTGTGTTTTCTTTAGAGCTTTTGGTTCGTGTGCACTGTGCAACACAGTCTGAGCGCAAATACAAATGCTCGGCCTTTTATAAATAAAAAAAAAATCCGAAGAACAAGACCATCCTCGTCTAATATAAAACCTTCCCGATGAACGAACCTTATAAAACTTGCCCTCCGTCACAGCAAAACAATTTCTGCAACAATTTCATAATCCATTTGTAAAAAGACAACGGTAAGATTTCGTCCAGTGTACGATCAGTTTAAGCAAACTGGGTTTAGCTAGTCAGTAAAACACTCTTTATAGTGTAGCAACGTTAGTAACGCTAAATTCTTACCTAGTTTATGAGACGAGTGCTGTACTTGACTATTTTTTGTAATTTATTATTTTTTTTTTTTTTTAATGCTTTATAGAGCAAATTGCACCTATGACAGTTGTTATTACCACAGAAGCCATCTCAAATGGTTGCAAACTCTGAGGGTGACTTTGAACCGGAAGTCCCGCCTCAATCGTCATCTGATTGACAGCGGAATCCTGGAGCCAGAGAAGAGAAAAGAATCAGACACGAAGTTGAAGAAGCGGAAAAAAAATAAACATCGAATCTCCAAGTTCTCGCAACGAGGGTGACTGTTGGGGTCTGGAGAAGTGACCGGGAGATGGAGAGCCCCGTATTTTGGTCTTGGTAAGAGGGTAACTCACTTGATGTTGACGAGGGAACCTATGCCGCTATGCTATATACCGGCGTGAGAAAACTACGGCCCGGGGGCCACATGCGGCCCGTTAAACGTTTTAATCCGGCCCGCCGAATTTGAAAAAAAAAAAAAAAAACCTTGTTAATGTTTTATTTTCAAAATAGTGTGGTTTTTCAAAGACAAGCTTTTGTTCACTTTCATTTAAAATTAAATGTATTTTTTTTCTCAGATGAGATGAGGTTACCAAAACACTCCATCCATCTGCTCCTGGTCCAGCCCCTCTGTCAAATTTTAGAACCCATTGTGGCCCGCCAATAAAAAAGTTTTCCCACCCCTGCTATATACTATAAGCTATGTTAATGTCGTCAGGCCATTATAGAGTATTTCTTCTGACATTTTGAAGGAGAAATAATACTCAACGTTTTATTTTTTTATGATGTTTGAGGCATTCTGACTGAAATACAGTTCAATTGAGGTTACCAGTAGTCATTTCCATTACCTGTCAATGTAAATTAGAATGTAACTTACTACAGTGAACCCTCGGTTATCGCGGTTAATGGGGACCGAGACCACCCGCGAAAACTGAAAATCCGCGAAGTAGCGGCGCACCTTCAAAAATGCTTAAAAAAAAAAAAGTGCGAAGTAGCGGCGCACCTTCAAAAATGCTTTAAAAAAAAGTGCGAAGTAGCGGCGCACCTTCAAAAATGCTTAAAAAAATAAATAAATAAAATAATAATATATATATATATATATATATATATATACGGGTAGAGAGAGAGAGGGTGAAATTCATGTTATAACAAAAAAAAAAAATTATTAAAACATTTTTTTATTCCCCAGCCATTATTTTTGTATTTATTCAATTACTTCTTTTTGTATTTATTTAATTACTTCGACTTTTACCTGCTGGTACGCCGTCCGGTGTGCCCTGGCATTCTTCATTTATTTATTCATTTATTCATTCATAACTGACAGCCTCGCGCTCCGCTCATGCCCGGGCGGAAGGTGTTCCTCTTCGGCTTAACAACCACGCACGCCGGCCGGTCTCCTCCGGAGCTCTCGCACGGTCCCGAACGGAGCGAAATGTCGCCCCGCTAGTGCCCGGGCGGAAGTTGTTCCTCTTCGGCTTAACTGCCACGCACGCTGGCCGGAGCTCTGGTACGGTCCGAACCGCGCGAAACGTCGCCCCAAATCGTGCCCGGGGGAACGTGCTCTTCTTTGTCCACTCTCCTCTTCGCCCACGTTCTTCTTCGGCGGACGCCGGCCGTCTAACCACTCCAGCGCCCCGTCGTGCCGCTCGGCGAAACTACAATGCCCCCGAATATTTTTTAGACCCGCGAAGCACTGAACCCGCGAAAGGTGAACCGCGAAGTAGCGAGGGTTCACTGTATTGCAACCAGATACCTATAAAATGTCATTTAATTTGCACTGTTTTGATCGCCACTGTTTTGCTCATTGAACAACAAATGAAAAGATGAATCATACACAGTGTTTGTAAAGATAATTGTCAATGTTTTATTAAATGAAATTCCAATGTAAAATTGTGTAATATTGTGTTATATAATGGGTCTACAACATACATTTCTCACAGACAAGTAGAGCTTTTTCTCATGAAATGTGTTGAAAAAAAACTAACATTTGAACATTGTTTTGCGTTACAACATCCGTGTTTACTGGTCATAAATTATTAACTTAAGTTTAATATACACTACACGAGCTGGGTAGCCACCACGCCTCAACCACCATAACAAGTTCGCTAACCCTTTAAGTCGAACGAGGTAGCTAACATATCGGGTTCAATTTGTACCAAAAATATGCTGTTGTGCCTTGTGTCTCTGTATATGTCGTCATGACGTGTCATTTGACAAAGCCTTGTGTCGATGTTAGTTGTCGATGTAACAGTCTTATGTTAGATGTCAATGTATGTCTATGTTAGATCTCAATGTGTCGATGTTAGATGTCAATCTATGTGTCTATATTAGATGTGTTTATGTTAGATGTCTATGTAAATGTTTGTTAGATGTCGATGTGTGTAAGATGTCTATGTAGAGGTTGGTTAGATGTCGATGTCTATGTAAATGTTTATGATGGATGTCGATGTGTCTGTTAGATGTCCGTGTTTGTTAGATGTGATTGTAATGGTTTATGTTATAGACGTCAATGTAAGTGTCAATGTTAGATGCCCATGCATGTTTGTTAGATGTCGATATATGTGTCATTGTTACATTTCAACGTAAATGTTGTTCGTGCAAGTTTCCAGTCCTCCAGCCACGTGACATCATGTGCGTCAAAGTGATAACTCGTACATTTCACGGAGGGAAAAAAACCAGACACCATTGGTAGTTTTGACCGGGAAAAAAAAAATCATTTATTTTTTTCGAACACCTCATGTCTCTTTCAGCGTAAGAATAAACATGACACGACCAAAATAAAATATACCAACACAGGCAAATATTTAAGGAGCACTCAAGAGATACACTTCAGCTCATTTAATCCCACCTATTTTTACTAACGCAAACCCTTCAATTCTAGCGCCCACAAAATAGTGTGCTATAATGCTATAAAAATATGGAGCCTTTACCTGACAGCGTTTGAATATAACTGAATTCCCATTGCTCACGAAAAACTGAGAAACTAAGAACAAACATTTCAAGCACAAGCTTGACTTGACTTCAACAGTTCTATTTTTTCTTTCGTGACAGCTCAGACATCAAAATAATGCTTTCCTTCTATAAAATAAAAACAGCATGACAAAAGGTGCTGAAATAAACTATATACGGAAGTGCGTGAGTGACAGTGTGTGCATGTGTTTTTGCAACGCATGTGTACACCCCGCCATACAAATTACACAATTCGTTGGGTATGTGGTATACACTTAAAAACAATTGCCTTGGAGCAAGTGAACACAACACGTCTCACACTGTATACATGCTGTAGAAGGGCTGGGCGATATGACCTCAAATCAATATCGCGAGAAATCGAGCAATTTTACCTCAATAACGATAAATGCACAATAAATTCCCACGTGGACTAAAATCAAAATAAATGCAGGAATTGCATATTGACTGTTTTTTTTATTGACCAACTGGTACACTTTACTTTCAATGAAAAATAAAAGTACAAAAATCATTTGTATGAACATTCCAAATAGCTTGCAGGGTTCGCGGTTAACTTTAAAAACTGCTTGCCCATAGGGCAAGTGCCACTAAAATTTGCCTTGCCCGAGTGGCCAAATTACTTGCCCGACTTGGGCAAGTGACAATTTTTTTTCTCTAAGAATAAAATGTTTATGGTTGTAAAATGTGCGCCACAAATGTAAATAAACATATAATCTGATAAGCATAAATTAATCTTGTTTTCATCATCAACCATGAAACCCTACTCACAAGAGCAAATGTATCATCCTGTGCAGTTATTGAAAATGTTAATTGTAGTTTTAATAATTAACAAATCTGCATGTTAAATTGGGAAAATGATATTACAGCAATCCAGATGATCAATTTTAAGTCCAGGAGAGCGTATTAATTGAGGAATCACATGAGTAAATTATGAGTGTGGCAAATTTGTGTATTCCTTTAAGACCAGTGCCTGTGGTGCTGCCTCCATAAGTTTCATAGCATAAACAGAACACAGTCACTGACACTATGTCAGGTCACATCATGGAGCTAATGAATTAACAGCCAATAATCAAATATTACTCCCTTCCTTACTCACAACTGAATTGTCTACTTAAAAATATTCGAGCTATTTTAGTCATGTCAGAGGAATCCGAAATGTTCGGATTTGAACGAACTCGTCGCCACTCGTAAACATGCGCAGAAGGTAAGAAAACTTCCGGCTGTCAATTTTCGGCCAAAATATCGTAGGTTTTTGTTGTGTTTTTCAAACTTCAAATGAGGATGCTACGACAGCGAGTTCCAATACTGCGGGATTTATTGACGTCCACTTTAACTCGACATTCACTGAACTAACTGATCCCCGTAGCGCCCGCCCATTACCCCCGATAAGGCCAATGGACCATACCAAAACATAAGGGGTTGTCTGGGTTAAACCATCACCATACAGTGCACACAAACAGATCACACCACCGTTTTCGTCAAAATTAAAGATATTTGGCTGCTTTAAAAAATGCTTGCCCGGTCGGGCAAGTTGCCCATAATTTTACCTTGCCCGTGGCCAAATTTCACTTGCCCCGGGCAATCGGGAAGCGGTTAACCGCGAACCCTGAGCTTGCTTTGCATGACTTGAACAATGTCACAAAGAAAAAGGGTACCTCTTGCGAAATCTTTTTCTGCAAATAGATTGCGCCAAGATGCTCTCATGATGTAAATAATGGCAAATAAAAAAACGCGAAATAAAATGAAAGAAAATGTCAATGCAAGCCAAATAAACAAGTGGGTATTATCGGGGAAAATGTGCCGTCTCGAGTACTCTGCTGCGCAGTCGCCACTTGTCATCTATGGAATGCACAGTTAGGCTCAATCAGGGATCCATGTTGCGACCCGACCACAAGTCGGATGTAGATGCAAAATGCTTGACATGTCTAAGCTCCCGGCCCGATGTAGTCCATATCGGGAAATACGGCTTTCATGAAGCGTTTAAATCCTGTGCGCGCCACGTAACTAGACGAGCTTTATCTTTAGCTATGTGCTAGGCTATCACGTCCACCTCTGAGACGTTCTCTCGTATGGTGTCGCCTCCGTTCATGGGCTGTTGTCACTTGTCGAACCTTGCTTCTCACTTTGAACTTTCAGCACAGCATGGTTGTGTTGTGGGTGGTGAGAAAGCTTCTGGATTTGAATCGCCAGCAACGAGAGCGACAGACGGGTGGAGTCACATGACTAGAGGCGCTGTAGCGGTCTTAAAGGGGCATGAACATTGCCGCAGACAAAAGGCTTTTCTTTTTTTATTCATCGAATTTTCCGACATGGGCAAAATGATTTCGGTCATTGTAATAAATTTCGGTAACGGTAAATTTTCGGTTTATCGCCCAGCCCTATGCTGTAGCATGGCTTTCTTTGCCGTGGGTGTCAAATATTTTACTTTGTTTTCAGAGTGCTTACAGACCTCTTGGTTTTGCCTCAAAATAATTGTCTGCAAAGCAGTCTGTGCCATCCGCATCATTGATGTGCAGGAGTAGCTTGTTGGTAATAAATAGCTGCAAGAAGTCCGCTGTTTGCCGCAGCATCCAGTGGTCCAGCGCTCGCAGTGAAAGTCTTGTCTGGCAGCCCGAACCATCCCCAAACATTTCGAGATGCACGCCCACTAAATTCCAGAAATATAAACATGGACAAACTTGACATTCTTCCAGATTCTGTCTCTTTGCATTGTTTTGAAGTTACTCCTGCAACTTTTCCACTTCTTCGATCCTCCCCATTGTCTGAAAAAGAAGTGTATATTTTGATTTGAAATAATGACCTCAACATACCAATACATTTGTTTATCATCTGAACTGGATTATTTTGAAACAACATTTGGGATGGACATCTGGGATTTGTTGTTGTGTATATTCAGAGTAATCCTTTTCTTGTATATAGCTAAAGCAATAGTCGCTGGCCTTGAAAATGGGTACAAGACTTGACCAAATTAAGATGCCATAAGGTCTAATTTGCCCCTTCTCTACCACAACCGATTTAGAGGCCATTAGTAACAGATTTGAGAAGACCACTTTTAAAGATATGAAGCCAGAGCTCGGCACCGGACCCATTTTTATTATTTATTATAATTTTAATGTATTATTGAGCAAATGACACAATATGTCAGTAGTGATTACCACAGAAGTCATGTCAAAATAGTGCAAATTCTGAGGTCGACTTCAAATCAGACAGGCGGAGACGAGCGCCAGAGAAGAGATGAGAATCAGAAGAGATGTTGAAGAAGCTAATAACAAAAAAACACATCAAATCTCCATGTAGTAGCAACGGGGATGGCTCATGGGGTCAGGAGAAGTGAGCGGGAGATGGGGAGTATGAGGTGCCGTTGGGGACAAAAGTCAGGAATCGCTTCACACTTCTGAAATGCACTCTTACACACCAGTGAAATTGTTGTTGCTCATGCATACTTATGAAACGCTATCATACATACGAGTGAAACGCTCTCATACACACTAGTGAAATAGTTGTTGCTCATACACTCGTCAAATGCGCTCATACACATAGGTGAAACATTCTCATACACACCAGTGAAAGGCGCTCAGGCACAATTGTGAAATTATTGTTATTCATAAATACAACTGAAACATGCTCATGCCCATACACGAGTGAAATGCTTTCATACAAACACCCACACTGTTGAAAATGCTGTCATGAACACAAGATCGCTTACAAATACTAAAATGTAAAAATTAATCATTTATTTAGCAGGGATGCATGGTGGGCGACTTGTTAGCACGATGGTCTCACAATGCAGAGGTCGCGGGATTGATTCCGGCTTTCCTGTTTGGAGTTTGCATGTTTCCCACACGCCTGCGTGGGTTCTCCGGTTTCCTCCCACATTCCAAACACATGCATGGCAGGTTGTTTGGACACCCTAAATTGGTGTGAGTGTGAGCGCGGATGGTTGTTTGTCTTTGTGTGACCTGCGATTGGCTGGCAACCAGTTTAGGGTGTACCCCACCTACTGCCCCAAGATAGCTGGGATAGGCTCCAGCACCCCCCGCAACCCTTGTGAGGAGAAGCCGTACAGATAATGGATGGTGGGATGGCATTCATAATGGACGGCCGCCACGGTGGGCGACTTGTGAGCACGATGGTCTCACAATGCAGAGGTTGTGGGATCGATTCCGGCTCCGGCCTTCCTGTGTAGAGTTTGCATGTTCTCCCAAGCCTGCGTAGTTTTCTCTGAGTTCGCCAGTTTCCTCGCACATTGCAAAAACATGCATCCATTTACTCTGATGCCAATGTTTTCTGTACCTTATGGCAGATTTTTCTCTTTGCCGAAGACTATTAGCACTTGTAGAGCGAGGACCTGTGCCACAGTCGTCAACTGCACCCTAAAATCAGATCATTTTGTATTTTAGACATTACACACTACACAGTTAAAGATGGTCCAAAAAAGAAAAATGGATTAATGTATTTCAACTTACATAATACTCTTTAAAGAGCTGACCAGCTCATTCCCAGAGGTACGTATTGGGGCGTATTGGTCGTCTTTACAGAAGACTCCAGGAGGTAACTCAGGTTTGACCTTCAGCCACAACAGAGTGTTGGGTGTGAGTGCTTCCAAGTCGTTGAGGTCGGAAGATGTCCTTGTGATAGGCCTGCTGTTTATAACTGCTTCAGCCTCACCAAGCAAGGTATATTGACTTTCTTCACCCGAAATTTGTTCTTTTACAGTGACATTCAGGATTTTTCTCACAGACCAAATAAGTCGCTCACAGCTTCCTCCGTGGTGGGAACCTGCTGGGGGATTGCTATGCCACTGAATACCTTTTTGCAGCAAGTGTTTCTCGATTTACTTAGTGTTCCATTCTTTGATTGATTTCTTCATTTCACTGTCAGCTGATCTAAAGTTGGTTCCGTTATCAGAATACATCTCTCTCACTTGTCCTCTTCTGACAAGAAATCTTCGGATTGCGTTGAGACAAGCATCTGTGTCACGTGAAGATGCAATTTCCAGATGTACGGCTCGTACAGCGAGACATGTAAAAATCACGCCGTATCTCTTTACTTGTCCTCTAACCCTACTTACTTAGAATGGACCAAAATAATCAACGCCAATTCTCTTGAAAGGCGGATCGTCAGGTAGCACTCTTCTGATGACTCTAGCAGCTCGAGGTATCCAAAACTGTTGATGCAGATTAGCCATCATGTGGTTCCTTCCAGCGTGAGCTGTAATCTCATGAATGTATCTCAGGACTAGCTTTGTGTTATGTGAATCCTTGGCAAGATGGCTTGCTGTTTTGCTGTTTCAGGCATGGCTGCGTGGCTCAACTGTCCACCAACCCTCATGACACCATCTTGAAGTACTATATTGAACTTGTAAAGTGGGCTACTTTTCTTCACCCTTTTTTGTTTTTCAAATATGGCTAAATCTTTTTTGAAACTTCGCCTTTGACAGTATTTCACAAGTTCTCTTTCTGCTTTATCCAAGTCGTCGCAGGTCAAATACTTTCCTTTGACAGTTCTCTTGAATAAATTCATCTTGCCTTCTTCACCTAATGTGATTAACTCCTTTCTATTTTCCTTTACTCTGTCAGTAAGTCTTTCAGCTTTAGAAACCAGGCTACGGCCTGCTTCAATGCTGTCCAAGACGAATAATGGTTCATCCACTGGCCCAGAGAATCTTTGGGCTACAGTGACTGAATTACATGCACTTGAGTCACTCATTTGACCTCCAGGTCATTAATTGGTAATTTGAAGTGGTTTTTGTGTTTAACTAAATTCCTGGACACTGCCTGATTTTTTTCAGAGCTGTACAACCACTAGAAAGGGTGGTTCCCACAATGTGAGTTTTGCTCAGGTGGCCCAACAATGTCACAAAAACAAGTAGGGGTGTGTGTGTGTGTTTGTATAAGCTACATGTTGGGGACCAACATCGGACAGCACACCCACTGTAGGGGACCAAAATTTTTGTGGGGACCAAAAATCTGGGCCCCACAAAAAAGAGCATTGAATTCAGTGATAAGAAGCTCAGGGGGAGGTCCTGTCAAAGTTTCAGGGCTTCCCAGGAAGGTCACAAAAACAAGACGAGTGTGCTAGAAATGTGTGTGCGGAAAAATTACTCAGGATCGCTGTCTAGTGGTCGGTCCCGGTACTGCACTTACGCACACTTCACACACTCGGCTGGTCTGCGCATGTGCAGGACAGTCTGCTTTATGTCAGGCAGCCACCCTCCCCTCCCCCACAGCCCAACCCGAAAAATTGAGATGTTAGTTAAGTATTTATTCCTATTATTGAGTGAGATTACATATTTTTACTTGGCAGCTGGCACAACAGCTAAGCTTGGAGCACAGTTATTGCAAAATAAAATAAATAAACAGTAACAACAATAACGATTGTTAATATTGTTATACTTTATAGCGTAACCTATTTATACTAATTTTCTGTATGCAATTTCAAGTGCAACTAATATAGTTGTGCATATAGATAGCCACCAAACTCCATACATTAGATAAAAATAAGAGCCACGATGTTAACCAATTAACAGTTCAAGAAAAAAGCAGACATCCAAGAACTTGCTTTGTTACTTTTGCATGGCCAGAACTACAAACCCCAAAGCAGAGCAAACCCAAAACATCAGAGAAAGTACAATACTTTTGTCAAGGAGTGGTGCTGCTGCTTTGCGATCGCTGCCACCATAGTGAACGCGCTACCACATTCGTGCACACGCACACATGCCACACACCTGTTTTCCACGTCCTGTCAGTCCACTCCGTCGGTCCACATTTATTTCGTTGGTCAGCCATCACGGTTGGGTGCGCACTAGATCGCTGTTAAACCATCTTCTACGCCACAGTCCTCGTGTTCAACAAACATTTCTCCCGAACTCGCCTACCATGCACAACTCTCCACTTTCAAACCGAGCGCCGCTGTTACTTCCGGGTTTTTAGCGCCAAGCACTTGACGCTAGCGTGTGACGTCATGGCGAAATACTAGGTTTTAAAATAAAAATTTTCTTTTTTTTGTACAGTCTAAGTGCATGGGGTTATGATAGATCGAATGAGTATACCTTTATGTACTCACTAACATTTATGTTGATCATAAAATGTTGTTTTGATGAAGAAAACTGTTATTTTTTAGAATCAATTGGCTTAGGGCACTTGGGCAAACTACGGCCCGGGGGCCACTTGTGGCCCGTTAAACGTTTCAATCCAGCCCCCCAAACTTGAAAAAAATTAAATGAATAAGCCTTGTTAATGGTTTATTTTCTAAATACTGTGGTTTTTCAAAGACATATATATTGTTGTAATGCTTTTGTTCACTTTCGTTTAAAATTAAATGTATTTTAGGACTCATTGTGCCCCCCCCCCCCCTCCCAATCAAAAAGTTTGCCCATCCCTGGCATAGTGGATGGGCCGAGGAGTTTAAAAGGCACACATCATGCATTTTTCAGTCAGTTTTAGCCAGGGCTTGGTATGGGGAAGACCAGCTGGTTTACATGTAATCATTAAATTTTCCCAAGTTTTATTTAAGTTAATTGGACAAAACAAAAAAACGCAATATTCTTCTGCCAGAGAGTATGTAATATTCTTCTGCCATTTTATTGTAGAGGGCCATTTTGAGCCCCTAACAATATTATTCAACCAAGAGATCATGAGTCGTCGCCCACTTACTTTCTGAAGTCAGCTGGGATGTCACGGCTGTGACCCTCGTGAGGATAAAGTGGTTCAGATGGAAAAGTAGGACTAAGGGCTTTTTCTCAGGTTTCCATGCGCAAATCCATGTATATTAGGTTAATTGGAGACTCTAAATTCTCTACTCATCAAATGACATTCGTGACCCTGATGGATAGATAAAATAGATTATTAATCTGCCATGGGAAGTCCAAGGTGTCTGGTAGAAAGAAATGCATTCATACACTCATTACACAGTCAACCAAGCAAAGACACAAAGCCTAGGGCAGGGGCGGGCAAACTTTTTGATTGGAGGACCACAATGGGTTCTAAAATATGACAGAGGGGCCGGACCAGGAGCAGATGGATGGAGTGTTTTGGAAACCTCACCTCATCTGAGAAAAAAAATACATTTAATTTTATATGAAAGTGAATAAAAGCATTCCAACAATAATATTTGTCTTTGAAAACCACAGTGTTTAGAAAATAAAACATTAACAAGGTTTATTCATTAAATTTTTTTCAAGTTCGGCGGCCCGGATTAAAACTTTTAACGGGCCGCATGTGGCCCCCGGGCCGTAGTTTGCCCTCGCCTGGCCTAGGGCATAAACACATACATGTAATATCCAATCCGCTTATTCTCACAAGGATAGCGTGCTGGAGCCTACCCAGCTGTCAACGGGCAGTAGGCGGGGCACACCCTGAAGTGGTTGCCAGCCAATCGCAGGGCACGCAAAGACGAACAACCATCTGCGCTCAAACTCACTCACAAATGCAACCTCCACACAGGAAAGCTGGGTCCCGGGATCGAACCCTGCACCTTGGGACTGCGAGCCGGATGTCCTAACCAGTCTTAACTCATTAAATACCAGCCATTTTCACTGGAGCAACCCACTCAATCCCAGAGTTTTCCTGGGTTTTGACTAATATTGCAAGGCCCACAGAATATTGTATTCTAATGCTATATAGACATGGAGCACACCCGAAGAAAGATGAGACTCTCTTCTTTCAACAGAAAAAAAATGTTTGTTCCTATCTTTTTCCATTCTTGAACAATCGGCATTTGAAAATAGCTAAATTTCATGAAAACTCCAATCCCTGGGGAAAAAACTGAGAAAATGAGCTTTTTGTAAACTGATGCATTTTGACCATAATTTGAACTTTGACACTATTATTTATGGCTTTTATGACACCTCTAACATCTAAATAATGCATGCCTTCTATAAAATAACAAAAAAAAGCACAAAAAATATGTTTTTGATAAAATAAATTTATTTGCACATAACACTAAACGACTGAACTGTTGAACTATGTACAAAAATGAAATACATCAGTGTCATACATACTTTTTTTTTGTGTGATATAAAATAAAACAGTTGCCTTGATGCAAGGGCACACAACATAGTTCACACCACATTCTTGTTTCACTCCGTTTGCCTTTGCGCAAACAGACCCGACACTTTCGTTGTGGTCTGGCTTTGCTGGTCCGTGGAAAATAGGCGAGCTTGTGTTTGTCCACTGGGGTTTGTGTGAAAATAATTGTCTGGGAAGTGATTGCTGGCATCCGCGATGTGCTGCAGAAGCTCATCCGTGAGAAACAGCTGCAGGAAATCAGCTGGCTCCTCAGACTCCAAATGGGCAGCGGCATTCAGTGGTCCAGGGGTTGCTGTAAAGTCGATTTTCCTCGGTTGCCATCCAGTGTGACGCCATCCGGAACCACTGCTTCCTGATGCACAACCTGTAAATTACAGAAATATAAACAATTGGAAATATATATTTATTGCTGCATTTTATTGCTGGCGTGTGAAGTTTCATATTATAATTTACCTTTCTTTACACCAACAAGACGAGGAGGAACTTTCTTGCCGCGGGATGCACAATCTGTGAATTTTAGAAAGTATGCATGATTACCACACCATTCAGTATTGTTGTTTCCTCGTCGGGGAGGAGATACGCTCGCGTCTAACTGCACATTTATGCGACATTTTCTGCCCGCAAGATGCATGATATGTACAATAAAAGCATGAGGGGTAAAACCACATGTTCAATGGTAACTTGCGAGCGCTTACCTCCTCGTTCGGGGGGATCTGGTGAGGACTCTCAGCTGCTTTGGCTATTGTCCGAAGGCAGGCGATGCAGGCCGCAAGGCACGCGCACCCTCTTTAGACGCCTGTTTGTTGTGACGACGACGAAGCGTCATCCTCTCAACCAAAGCGTCTCCATCGCCTTGATGCTTTTAGGAAGCTTTTTTTTACAAAAACGCATTCCTCGATCGTCATTTGCTTGGAGGATTTCATTGCTAACGCTACTAATGCGACTGCTGCTAGTGCTGCCGATGCTGCTGCTACCCACGCTGCTCTCCACACTTATAAGTCTACCCCAGGATCCCGCCCCCCATTTGTACCTCTGGCGCAGATTCAAGGCGGATCTTTTGCACCTCTGCCCCCTGCTGGGTGATTTTTACATGATTCACAATGCGGACAAGGCTGATTCTCAGTCAGAGGTTGCATCAGACCCTTATGTACACTATGACGTAAAAAAGACAGGAAACGTACTTATACGTCTTTGGTAGAGGGCGCCATTGCATTAAAAGACGTCTTTGTACGTCTAAGGGAGTAAATGAGTTGAACAAAGTACAGGGTCCTTCACCTGACTACAGATGATCTTCTGGGGACTTTATTTGGTTTTAATCACTTTTGGGGTCTGTATCTATGCACACTCCCTGGTTTTGCTACCTTCCCGGGTACCACATACACACTGCTTAGTTTCTCTGCCTTCGTGGGTACCACATACATATTGCTTGGTTTCTCTGCCTTCCTGGGTACGACATACACACTGCCTGGTTTTGCTACCTTCCTGGGTACCAGTCACACAAACGTCAGACGACTCAGCACATACCGACTGTCTCAGCACTACACACTTTCACTCCAAGGCAGTGCTGTGAACCAACTTACTGACAAGAGGTAGTATTTAGAATTTTAAAAAGTGCTTGAAAGGTTTTGTTCATGTAAAACCAACAGATTATGACATTATTATTATTATTTAAATCAGTATTAAACAGCATCAGCATAGGTTAAAGATATTATACAGACTATATACGATAAAAAAATACTAAACCACCCTTGCTTTTCCGTCATTTCTTGTATAAGTTAACACACAGATGTATAACATTTGTTTATACAAATATAACGATTAAAAAGTAGCTGATTAGAGTTTTAATTTTGTATTCATTAATCTGTAATAAAAATGGACATATTTTGGTTAATAAAATTAACAAGAAATAAAAGTAAAGGGTGTTCTAATACTTTTTTCAAGATTGTCCTAACATACATTTAATGTTTACAGTATATGTCTTCGGAAGAAGCGCAGCATTAGATTTTTTTTTTTGTTCTCTCTCTTTGACTTCTGAATTTGAATTTCTGTCACAGATGTGCTTGAATTCTATTTTGGATGATTTGTGTTAAACTGCACAAATATTTGAAGAGCCATAGAATTCAAGAATCACACCAGTGCTGCTACTCCTCCGAACGGGTGAACGCCCTTGATTAACAACCTGCGTTGAGGTGGCTTTTGAGATTCGTGGTGTGGGAGAAAAATCTCTGAAGGCATTCTTAGACTTCAAGAGAGGGTCCACAATTTTCAAAGATTCACTTCCGTCTGAATCAGAGGCCTCACTTGTATCCGGAATATATTCATCTCCACTGTCATCTGAGTTGGAGTAATAATGCTTATCCATTCCAAAGTCAGCCTGTTTTTTTAATCTAAAAAACAACAACAACGAAATATAAAGGATAGAAGGCAGGAGACCAATAAAATATATGCAATTTGCTTGTAAGATTCCCTGAAATCTATATGGGTTGTTTACCTGTATACTTTTGGTCCTCCTGAGCCTTGGGATAGTAATATGGTCTGGGTCTGAGGCGCAAAGTTCAGGGGCAGGATTTGACAATGATTCGTCAGAATCTGTGTCGTTATTCCAAGGAAGATTCAGCCCATATTTTTTGTCCAAGGGAGGAGACTGGGTTGCATCAGAGTCCAAGAGAAAATTGAGAACCCATTAAATACTTAATCCCCAGAGGAATCTGCACAGAAAAAGGTCTTAATTCTATTTGAAAAAAAAAAAAAACTAAAATATTGATGAATGATATGACAAAATAATGTAATAACAAAATTAATTGACCGTAACAAAAAGCTCCCGGGAGGAAAACTACATTAAATGTTTTTTTAACAGGGCAGTGAAAATATTGGAAAATAAAAACGATAATAAATAAAATAATATAAAAAAAGAATTCAATGTGTACCGATGGACCCATATGAAATACTTATATCGCTATGTACTTATCAGCCATATCGCCCAGCCCAATATGTAACTGCAACTTCAAAACCTCGGGCCATAACAGGATTGTAACATGGGATGCATATCTTCATTCCTAAATTTGTAGATCCCGAGGAGGCTGCTCAATGGTCCTGGTAATCTAAACCTCAACCAATTCGGTCACAGCCAATGTTCTCCATCCTTGTTAAGAAGTTTTGAAATGATTTAATAGATATACTATTGCAAACTATACCAGAATTTTAGACATTTTAAACTTTTGATCACAATTTTACCTATTTTCTAAAAATCTGAAGAATCCACATGCCAAATCACCTGCTGTAGACACATAGGTTCTGTTCTGACAGATAATTCAGTTACAGGTTGTGTACTTAAAGCCAATAAGAGGGCAATGCAGCAGTCGACAACCTGACGAAAGCTTAAGTCTCCCAATGAGAGAACTGTAGTGGCTGGTAGGTTCTTAGATTGTAACATAGTAAAGACATATACTAGGCATAACTGTATATCATATGATGATGAGGGAAAATATTATTAGCTACGATTTATGTCCAGATATATTAGAAAACTTGTCCAACCAGCACAGGTCTATCTAACTGTAATTTTAACATCTCAAGACACGACAGGATGACCACATGATACGCATACCTCCTTTTCAGAGTCTGTCAAAACTTGAGAAGGCTGCTTCGATGTTCTGGTGGCATCAACCTCAGCCGATTCAGTCATTGTCGGTTGTCCTCCATCCTAATGAACAAGTTGAATATTAATTTAATGAATTAAAAAAAGAAAATGGATCAGAATTTTACACATTTTAGGCTTTGGCCACCCAAAACAAAAACTAACAAGTTCACGAATGAAACAAAACCAATTACTTTAGCGCATGACAATTAATCTTCAGTAGAGATATGTTGTGACTGATATTTCAGTCACAGGTTGTCTTTTGAACGCCACCAGGGGCGCAATGGAGCACAGGACAGCCAAAAGTCTTCTTGTCGGACACCTGTAGTGGCTGGTAGGTTCTAAGATTATAACATAGTAAAGGCACATACAACTCCTAACTGTATTTCATATGATAATGAAGGAAAAGATGATTAGCTATGATTTATGTCAACAATAAAAATGGCTCTACGGGGTCCCCACAAACACAAACCTGACAGTTGGGTGTCAGATGGCCAACATACCTGACACGCAATTCAACTCAACTGGACCCCACAACACAAGAAAAAGCTGAGTGAGCCTCAAACCAGACATACACATTCACTGACAAATATCCTGTGACACCAGATATATTAGAAGTCTTGTCTAATCAGCACACGTCTATCTAACTGCAATTTTAACATCTCGAGACACGACAGGATGAGTACACGATACGCATACCTCCATTTCTGAGTCTGTAAAGCCTGGAGGAGGCTGCTTCGATGTTTTAGTAGCATCATAAATTTATTGAATTAATTATATTTGAGGTTGGATAAGATTTTTACACATTTTAAGCCTTAGCCACCCAAAACAAAACATAAGCTCATGAATGAAATAAAACTAATTAATTTCGCCCATGCCAATTAATCTTCTGTAGACGCGTGTTGTGACCAGTGTTGTTTTTGGCAGGCATTTTAGATTTTGTCCAAGTCATTTGGACAAAGTGCTGATTTGTTTACATCACATTTAGTCATCCCAATTCGTTATAGTTTTAGTCCAGTTTTAGTCAACGAAAACTAAAAAAAGGGTTTTAGTCCAGTTTTAATCGACGGAAACGCAAAAAAAGTTTTACCCTAGTTTTCGTCAATTTATTCACAAAGGTTTTAGTCCAAGCGGCACGGTGGCCCAACTGGTTAGCAGGATGGCCTCACAATATTGAGGTCGTAGGTACGATTCTGGCTCCGGCCTTCCTGCGTGGGTTTCCTCTGGGTAATTCGGTTTCCTCCCATATTCTTAAAACATGCATGGCAAGTTGCTTGGACACTCTAATTGCCCCTAGGCATGAGTGTGAGCGTGGATGGTTGTTCGTCTATGTATGCCCTGCGATTGGCTGGACACCAATTCAAGGGTGTACCTCGCCTACTGCCGAAGACAGCTGGGATCGGCTCCAACACCCCCCGCGACCCTAGTGAGGAGAAGCGGTACAGATAACGGATGGATGGATGGATGGGTTTAAGTCCATTTGAGTTAAAACAAGGCATTCAAGGTTTCCACCCAATAACAAAGACTTTTGGATGGACTACAAAGGATTCTTCATTACAAACAGAAAAAAGTGGCAACAGTGGAATCAATGCTCACTGCTCCAAAATAAGCAGAGAAGCAAAACATTTTGTTGGGCAACTGTTGTGGCTTTATTTCACTAAAAGCAACATAAAATAATTTATGAACCACATGCTAACAATTTTGTCTCGTCAACGAAAAAAATTCATGTACATCACGTCATGTTTTCGTCATAAAAGAACCTCGTTTAGCTTGTCATCGTCATTAAAAAAGGGGCGTTAACGAAGTATTTTCGTCATAGTCATCAGTGACGAAAACAACACTGGTTGTGACTGATATTTCAGTCCCAGGTTGTCTCCTGAACACCACCAATTGGGCAAGGGGGCGCAGGAAAGCCTGGGGTCTTCTATTTTTACAGTATAGAAAGGCTAAATATCAAATTGAAACAGTGTTTTATATCATGAATATACAGGGTTGGTGCTGGTTCTGGTAGGGAAACCACAACATAAAGATGTCCTTAATTAGTCCCACAATGGGGATATTTGCAATATGGCATATGATGGCCTAACAGGGCCACCGCCCAGAAAAGAGTAACGCAGAACTTTGTAATACTGTCACTCCCTGACCAGTTCGTTGTTCCTGAAGAGCCAAACTTTGACTCAGACCCACAAATTTGAATTACAGATAGTGGACAATGGAGAACTCCCCCAGTCAGTCAGCATGTTCAACTTCCATAGAAACCTCAACATACATTTATTAGATTGCCAAACTAATTGGAAACTACATCACCAGAACACCACAAGTGGGCTCTGTTATTGTACTTAAAGATGCATCTTACAAACCTGTGTTCTCCAAGGCCAGCTGGTCCATAGTCTTAAGTTATTTCTTCGCCAACATCAATGTCTCGGAGCGCAAACAGACAGAGGTGTGGTCTGTCCTCTGTTGTCTTCTTCTTCATTTTACAGTTGGGGTGCATGTGGTCATCATTAACCAGTCTTCCCAGACTGCCATCTTCTTGAGCGGCATCAACACTTAAAATAGATTTAAAAAAAAAAAAAAACAATTATTCAATCAAGGTCAGAAATTAATCTTTGAGACAATCTTGTGTACACAAAACATAAAAATAGGAAATCCACAATTTTTAAATCTTCTAAATCAAATCATACAAGAAATTTCTATTGGAATCAGACCCTATTAACAGCTTGTCTTTGAGACTTCATGGTCTATATTTTCATTTGTACAGATTCAAGGCATGAATAAAAGTAATTACCGTATTTTCGCAGTCATAAGCAAACAAAGCGCCCTGTCAGTCGATGCGTCCATTAAATGGACAAAGTACCACTCACGTCCATCAGCCCTTGTCATCAACGAGCTGTTGGAAGTGCATGTTAGCACACCCTGCTGGGCAAAGAGTGAGTTGTCCATGCTTACAATCGACCGTGACAAATACACCATCTGACTATAATGTTTGGGTGATGGTGTTGGAAAAAGCTGGACAAAGGGCAGCTGTCCACAATGTTTTAGTCTGTCTTATCATTTATGTTATTGCAAGCAAGAAACGTCCCAGGTTTAGACAACAGACAAAAAGTCCAAAGCATAACAGCACATCTCTTTAAACAGCCATGCAAATCTCTCTAAACAGCTATGGGATTGTGGGTCTCTGCTCCCAGAATGCATTGCTTGAATTAGCTAAGGCTGAGTGGCTTTTGTATTATTTTCATTTTTTTTGGGTATATTGATGGCATGAGAGATACATGTTTGTGTTAATCTTATTTCTATGTTTCATTGTTTGCTTGTATGATGAGTTTTTTATTTTTTTTTGAAACCGTGACTCTAAGGAGTGTGGTGAGCAGCCAAGTCCCTCCCCTGACGTGGCTATTGCCAATGCACCTAATATTGGCCTGAGCCATTGTCAGCTATTGTCAATAGAGACTTGGCGTCTGCTGCAACAATGGGGTGATTGCTCATGTTATTGGGGCATAGTAGGCTGCTATCGGCTGTGTCAGTGTGGGCAGCTCTGCCAAGTTCATGCTATGCTAACAGCAGCTGTGCTATCGTCTTGTCAGGCGGTGCGTCCAGTATATGTTACAAAGACAGAAATAGCGGCCTCAACAGGTGTTGCGCCCTTTGACACGGCGCGTCTTTTGGGTGCGAAAATACGGTATACATTTTTGCTTAGAGAATGATTTTTCCCCTAACACTTATGGGATGAGTATGTGTTTATTTTTTTAAATAAAAACAAAAATAAGATAACATCTCAATCTTTGCCTCACCTCCAAGTTTTTTCTTGCCGGCGGAAGTCAAACAAAAAGACAGTGCCTCTTCCATCCATCTTCCTGCGTTGAGATTTATCAGAATCTATCAATTTTCCTCTGTACTCCATAATAAAGAATAAAGTCGTCTTTCCTGAAAGGGGCCTTGGTAAATACTCCTCGACCTAGTTAACAGGGAAATCAAGATAGCTTCGTCATATTTTTAAGCACACAAATAAGGAGTCATCATATTCATTTGGGCCACTATACTAATGTAGGGTGGTTTGAAACATTGCTTCTTGTGAGGGATAGAGCAGAGCCCTTCTTTATGATTTTAAAGGAACAGACCAGCCAAAATTCATTTTCCAGCATTGCATTAGCCAGTATGTATTAGGACTGAAAGTACAAATGTCAATGGCACCTGGTTACGTAAAAAAAAAACTTTAAGATTATTTAGTTTCATAACAATGACATACACTGTATACACAGTCATATTGGATCGCGTCACGTGATCTCTGTGACGTATAACGTGCTTTACACTAGACTATCAATATCGGACTTGTTCACTGGTCTATTGTGGTATAAAAATGCCGGAGGGCGTCATCAAGTACAGCCTTAATTTAGGTAGAACTCCTACCATCAGGTTTCACGCTCACTGAAATAACTTGAAACTGACAAAAGAAAAGGTCAAGACACTCTTAATGTAAAATAACCACTTAAAAAACGATGTCAGCTTGGTTATCAGAAAACAATAATATATCTTAGCAAAAGCGTTAACATCATACCTTTAAATGAGTTTATATACTTCGCTTCTAACTCTGCAGTCTTGTCCAGACCCTTGACTGCATGTTCAATAGTATCCTGCTTTGGGGACTTCCTGCATCTCAGGGAAGGCATTGTTTATTCTATAAAGAAAAAAGACAGTTTTGTGTTGAGAATTATTAATACTATAGGCTAAATGGAGTTTTAACAATATCAGTGTAAGAAAAATAAATTATAAATTAAAAAAATATCAATCCCTCCATCCCAATTAACGATTTCAACCATAATAGTTTATATTGAAGTTTAAACAACAGACAGACAGATTTATGCAGTGTGACTACAAAAATCTTACCAAAATTGCATTCACAGTAACCTTTGCTTTAAGAATCATGTAATTAACCAGTGAACATCGTGTCTTACACAAAAATTAATGACAGAAATTATCATGGTACTTGCATTCTGTTGTTCTATAACAAAAGTGCAAGCTGTTAGCTCCGCAAAGCTAACGCAACAAGCTAGCGTCCCTCGTGCTCACATTCAATGCAAACCTGACCACCGGATGAAAATACGCGTCGGTTTAGTTCTTTAAATGAGTAAAAGCACCATGACGTTTTATAATTATTCAATGCTTAACTGGAGCTCGTCAATTATGTCGATGTAGGAGCACATGTTTGCTAGGCCAGTGTTGTAGGCCCACATCCATGGTGCTACTTTGTATAGTGTTTTCCACACAACTATCTCTAACCATGAACAAATGCACTCGAGGCATGTTTTGAATAAAAACAAACGAAAAACACTTACCTCTCCGTTTCAACAGCAGTTCGAACTTCGAAGTGGTGATATTCTCCAGCGTTAAGCACCTGCTCGAACTGCGAATAGGTCAAATTCAACAGCGTCTTTTTTCTGTCTTAATAAGGACGCGATGAGAGGAGGAGCGCTTGCCTTTTCGTCAGCACGCCCCGCGCGGGTGGTGCTGCTTTATCACTCTCTATCTGTGCCCGCCCGCCGGCATGTCGATAGAAAAATAATATTCCTTCAAACATTACTTTCATCTTCTTAACGTTTTGTAGTGAATTTAACAGGTTCACCACTTTTTTCAAATACACCAATGGAAAACAGGTCTTAATTGAGGAAACATACAAAGAGCGTCTCACAAACACCTTATGATGAGCAATGTAATTTGATCACGTTTTTTGTCACTGCCTGGACGTCGGTTCACTGGCCTGGTGGCAGTGGCTTGTAGACACTGTCACTGAGTGGGAACGGATCTCAAGGTGGGTCAAACTAACCCAAGCAGTGGATCGGTCCGTTTTTTAAATTTATTAATTTTTTTATTTTATGTATTTATTTATTATTTAATACAAGGGCTTCGGCTCACTACCAGTGGGCGGGACCAAAGAATTTGGGTTTCCTTTGAGCTAGGAGGCAGTCAAAGGCAGTCCAATCCCCGGCAACATAAAGCGCCTAGCTCTGGGGACATGGAATGTCATTTCTCTGGTAGGGAATGAACCCGAGCTGGTGTGTGACTAGACCAGTGGTTCTCAATTATTTCCTGTCATGCCCCCCCTACCAAGAAGAAAACAATTCGCACCCCCCCCACCACAATTTTTTTTTACATTTCGTACTAATGTACATGTTCTTTGCATATTAATGTTAGATTGTCAATAAAATATCTTACCTTAACAAAGCTAAATTGATAAAAAAATATATCATTTTGAGAACGACTATTGTGAGGATCTCGAAACTCAGTACTCTGTGGTGCTAATATTGATGAGATGATAAATATGTTGAAGCCACAGAACAAAAAGATTAGATATTGTTTGGAAATTAATGACGTACATAACAAAGGAATATCAGCCTTGATTGGAGTACATTACTGCATTTAAATTTTTAATAAAAATGAAACAATTATTGATGTTATGACCACTATGAAGAATTTAAAAAAACAATATATAGGGATAATTATAGTTTTCATTTTGTTATGTTTAGTCTGTTCATGTTGCATTATTTTTATGACAAAGATGATGGTTAATCGTAGGTTTGTTGCCCAAATGTACCGTTACAACCTGATTAATGTTGAGAATGACGAACTCAAACTGGACACTAAAACGTAAAAACACATGGACTTCTTGCCCCTGTCCACACACGTGCACACACACACACACCATACACGAAGATCCGGGAGGTAAGGACGGCTGTCCTCTCCTACAACGAGGCAAGGGCCTCCACCAAGTCACCCCAGGGACAAGTTTTATTCCCTGATGGTCATCAAATTATGAGGATCTCATTCTACGCCGGAAGGGAGGAGGGGAATTTTTCCCTAATGTGAGGTTTTCGCTCCTCCACTGATGATCACACTGTTGTATGATTTCATTATGATGATCTGTCTTAAAGCCGTAAGGACATGATTTTTAAATCCACAACAGGGGGGAAATGTAAGATGGGCTGAGGATAGGTAATCAGTTTGTGTATTCATAATCATGTTTTTATACACTCATTAATGTTTAACACACACAGAGACACTTACTTGTTATTTTAACACACACACACACAGACACCGTATCCTGAAGATGTGTTTAGTTAAACTGACCTTGGGTTATGATTTTCTGCCTGCTGGAGTCCCTGGTGATTAGTTATTGATGCTTTAGTTAAACTGACCTTTATACCGTGAGTTATTGATGTTTTCTGTCTCTTGGTGATTAGTTGTTGATGCTTTTCTGTCTTCTGGTGATTAGTTATTGATGAGTTAGTTTCAATAAAAAGGCAGAACGGAGGGTGAGAGTCAGAGGGTGTGCGGGATTGAACTGGCAAGACGGCTGTTTCGCCTCCTGGCTCCCTCTCCCATTCTGAATGGCACAAAACGAAAACTTTAGTAAGTTATTTCAGTCTAAAAAAAGGCGTCAGGGCATTTTTAAACCGGACAGTAAGTCGTCACTGTCTTGGTTCCTTTTTGTGCCTTGACCCATCCCGGAATTATTGAAAGGATGCAGTCCTATTTACAGGCCCCAGTGACACCCCAGGTTTCTGTTGTTTGTACGAGGGCGCTTAATAGGTACTGCTATTCACAATCGTCTTAGGCTGTTTCTTTGCAGAAGTTTATGGACAATGTGTAGTGCTGTAGGATGCAGTCTAGAGCATTCTTGACATTGAAGCTTTTGTTTCCAGCAACTGCTAATGCGACCGTGCATCAAACATGCAAAACACAGACCCTTGCTCCTCAAGAAGTCAATCTTATCCTTGTGATGCTTTCTCCTAAATTCCTTACAAATTGTGAGACTGTTGCTCTCCATTACAATTAGCACATGGTTTGGCAATAGCATCCACTGAAACAGGTTCTGCCTTTGGCGTGGTGGTTTTGTTGTTTTCCATCTTGGCGGGCACAATGACTGTTGTGAAGACTTTCTTTGATTTTGGTGTTTCTGTGTGTTGTGATTTTGTTTTCTGTTTTATAGAATCTTTCGTGCTTGTCAACAAAGTCAACAAAATCCTTAAACTTCACTCTTCTATTTGTTCTTTCTTGGAGATTGCAGGCAAATTTTCTCCAAGATTCTATAAGTCTGTATGGAAGTTTGTTTGCCAATGCCTTTATATTAGCCATGTTGTCCAAGTCCTCCATGTAATTAACATCTGCCATTATGTTCAAACAGCCCATAAGGAATAATGTGAAAGACTGAAGTGCAACACCATCTTCAGACTTGATTGTTGGCCAATCCATGGCTTCCTTTAAATATGCTTCTGCTATCATGAAGTCATCACCATAAAACTCCTTCAAGATTTGTTTTGCTTTGGTATATCCTGTCAGAGGTTCCATATGGATGCAGCTCTTCACCAACTCATGTGGTTGTTCACTAGTATACTGCAGCTAAAATTGAAGATGATCACGGTTATCACTTGTACGGCCTTCAATCCCATGTTCAATGGCACCTATACAGGTTTTATAATGCAGAGGGTCGCCTTTAAACGTAGGAATGGAAAGTTCGGGAAGTAGCGATGCTTTTTGACTCTTTGCTAAGTATTCTGCGACACTGGCTTGCTGTGAGATTGCTTGGCAAAGGCCATCAAGCACATGTCCCTGTTGTTCTCTACTTTCTGTCTGATGTGGAAATCTAGCCATTGGAATAGTCGAAGTGGGAGCATTTCAGGTCAACACTGCTTGTTGCTCTGATAGGCTGTGATGGTAATTGAATGTTTTTCCTTGTTTAAATTGTAACACACTCATCAGGAATGTGGATACCATCCTCCTGGGTATTTTCATATCTTCTCAAGACATCCAATTTAGCATCAGACTCAGGGAGTGCCGTTTGCATTGCATGCATTTGCTTCTTTGCCTTAATTGCAGCTTCTTCTTGCTCAAGTGCCAACCTTTGTTGTAAATCAGCAGCCTTTGCCTTTAAACATGCTCGTTCCATTTGAGCCTTTAATTTAATTGAAGACGTTGACAGAAGTGAGCTTCTGTCTGTTAGATTCTTTACTTCTACTTCTATGGGTGTAGTTAGTTGATGCAGATCTACTATCATCAGGTGATATTTGTTTATTGCATCCTTCCTCTGCATGTTTCAAAACGTCCTTCTTCCATTGCTCACATTTCCATTAATTACATTTTTTGGATCAAACCAGTTATTTTGGTCATCGGCAAAATCCTCTTCAGTCTTTAAATTTTGCACACCGGAATTGAGGTCCACAAATTCTTGCTCCATGCCGCTAAAGCAAACACGAAGCTCAGTTTTTTACAGCGTCAACATTTGCATCATCCTCCATCAATTGTTCAATTTGACGTTGCATGGAGGTCAATTGAGCAAATTTGCACCTGCGTGCCTGCATCCGTTTAGGCTTGTGATCTTCTACAGCTTTTCTCCGTCATTTTTAATGTCCGCTTTCCACTGTCTTGTTCCTCCATGTCAATCCACAATCAAGCAAACAAAAACGTCAAACTGACTGTAGCGTCTCAATTTGTAGGTCAGCTGAATGACGATCAAAGTTTTAAGCAGTTTACTCACGCACCTGTTACGTGCACGTCCTTGTTAACTCGCGATGCTTGTCAAGTATGGACGCATGCTAACAGCTAGCAGCTCATTGTCCCGACTGGAAAGTTGCTCCTTAGCTGTGATGTGCCTAGGGTTACACTATCTATCATTAACAAACACAGCCAGCCCTCCTCTTTCCTCTTACCGCTTTCCAGTGTCCTGTCCGCAAGTAGTATTTGGAAGCCGTCAAATTCCACGACGGTGTCCGGCGTTAGGTCTGTTAGCCATGAATCCGTGAACATCAGCAAGCTAGCTCATTGGAAGTTCCTCTCGTGCCGCGTCCATTTTCTTGGGAAGGTATCTAACATTTCCCATAAAAACGGACAGGAGGACGGGGTGGTCACGCCTCCTCTTTGCCTGGCGTTTCGCCCCCGCGCGACATCCCCCGTCTCTTCCTCCTCAACTCGTGGGGGATATCGGGTCTCGCTCCGGGAGTCGGCACGGGGTTAGCACGAAGTGCTAACAGCTGATCTCTTGTGTAAACGATTGATCCGTAGCTCCCAGTGACATCTCCGGACACGATCACGCAAAAAACAGCCCCCAGCAGCAATAAAACCACCGCAATTTGGATGTCCATTGCTGCGATGAGGTAAAATAAATAAAACTGGGTAAAGGAAAAAACACGCGAAAAAGGCTCAAATAGTGAGCCGTGCTGCTTTAGCAGGTAGCCACTCGCGTGGTGACGGAACCGTAAAAACAAATGTGGTCCCATCAAAATCTGATGGGATATTTAAAAATAAAAGCGTGAAAATTTGCTTATTTGTCTGTCGTCACCAATGATTAAAAAAATTAAAATCATTACAAAATCCTCAAGCTATCGTGATACCAGACAAGTTCTGCGGGACACCAGACCACCCCAGTTGTCCACAAAAAGTGGTCACTTCAAAATTTGATGTGGCATTTAAAAATAAAAAAATCACCTGAAATATGCACTGTGATCAACACTGATTTAAAAGAAAAATCTTTAAAAAATATCCTCAAACTATCGTGATACCAAACCAGGATTGGGGATACTAGACCACACCAGCTGTCCACCAAAAGTGGTCACATCAAAATGTGATGTGGCACTTCAAAATAAAAGTAGCCTGAAATTCGCTTATTTCACGGTCATCACCACTGAGTTAAAAAAAAAATAGCTCGAGCTATCGTGATACCAGACCAGTTTTGTGGGACACGAGACTACCCCAGCTGTCCATAAAAAGTGGTCCCATCGAAATCTAATTTGTAATTTCAAACTAAAAGTTGCCTGAAATCTGCACATTTCACTGTCATCATGCCTGACTTTAAAATTTCATTAAAAAATATCCTCTAGCTATGGTAATACCAAACCAGGTTTGGAGGACACAAGACAACACAGCTTTCCACCAAAAGTAGTCCCATCAAAATGTAAGGAGGCATTTTAAAATAAAAGAGCTGGAGCTGTCGTAATACCAGACTAGTTTTGTTGGACACTAGACGACCCCAGCTGTTCATCAAAAATGGTCCCATCAAAATCTGATGTGTAATTTCACAATAAAAAAAAAACCCACCTGAAATATGCACATTTCATTGTCATCAACACTGATTTTAAAATAATCATTTCAAAATACCCTCGAGCTATCGTGATATCAGAACCATTTTGGGGGACACTAGACAACCCCAGTTGTCCATCAAATGCGGTCCCACCAAAATGTGATACGGCATTTCAAAATAAAAGTAGCCTTAAATCAGCATACATCACTGTTATCAGGCCTGACTAAAATATCATGACAAAATATCCTCCAGCTATCATGATACCAGACAAGACATATTTCACTGTCATCACCATTGATTTAAAAAAATTAATTAAAAACTAGAGCTGCGAGCAGCTATAAAGAGCCCTCGCCACCCGGACAACGTTGGGGTACTGGCACGTTGGAAATGTGAAATATTTCCGAGAAATAACGTGAGGAATCTTCAAGAGGAATTTGCTTGTAGTTAAAGTTAGAGCAGCTTTTGTTTTCAAAGCCTCGTCAATGTTTGAAGTAAATTTGTTGGCAGGCACTACAGGTGCATCAAATCAAAGACTAATAGACTGAAAAACATTTTCTTTCCGAGAGCCATCACCATTCTGAACTCTCACACACATGCACACACACACGACCACCCTTACCTTGCTGAACAGCGACGTATTGTGTTGTATTTCTCCAATTTCATACTATTTTCCATCACAATATTTATTCTCTTATTTATCTAATTTATATATTTGATTAAATTATTGTTGTATTGCACTGGAGAGGGGAGCTCCCTAATCTTGTTGCACACTGTACAATGACAATAAAAGGATTTCGGATTCTGATAAATTTAGAATGGCCGACTTCCTGTTCAATTTAGCATACGGCTCCATGAGACTTTTTATTAGGTCTTGGCTTTGTACACACTTCATCAAATTTTCAGTTTGGTGAAACAGAGATATGGGGCTGTTTTTTTTTGTTGTTTTTTTTTTTCTAGGGGGCGATAGCGAGCCATTTTTAAACAACTGTACGACAAAATAATAAAATATTGTGAATATTGAATCAACTCCCGGTTGAGTGGACGCTGGCACGTTTGGCTGCCACTGCTCACCGGTAACTCTCAGAAATTTTTTGGATCCGCTTGTTGTACCTGCTTTAGCAGTTTACAATCCCTCCAGTTACAGTGATTTTATTTATTATTATCTGTATGTTGAGCGATCCCGATTCTCATGAATGCCACCCACCGATTGCATAGTCGCTGACGCGTCTACTGTGGCTAAAGTTTAGCTTACCTATCAAAGTTAGCACCTGTCTGCCATGTGGACCCGCAGGCCAGTCTGCTTCTCGCACTTCTGCCTGTTCCTGTCATGTCATCAACCTGTGTCAGGACAACTTCAATCCACTGCCGCTGAACTCCGCTGGATTTACCGACACATGCCCGAGGGAAACGCACCACCACCACTGCTCCTCCTCCCGAACATCGCTCGTCGACCCTTGAAGGATTGTATGGCAATTACCGGCATTTTAAACATTTATGGGACAGAATGTCAATTATTTAATTTAGCAGGTTTATATTTACTGAATATGCTATGATCGCAAAATTCCGGACGAACTGGCGAGGCTGCCCGGCTCACCGTGGCTTGTCATCGGGACCGGGAGGCGGCGCAGGCGACGCAGAGAGAGGAAGCAGAAGCGGGGCTGCAGGTCCGGTGTCTTGCAACGGCTGCGACGGCAGCCCCATAGGCAACCACTGCCGAGTCTGTACCTCACCAACGCCAGATCCGTGGTCCACAAAATCGACGACCTGGGATTACAAATCCTGGGAAACCGCTATGTGCGAGACAGCAGTGTGATCGTCGTCACGGAATCCTGGCTGCACGCAGACGTCCCCGATGCTAGCATCCAGCTGGCCGGGCGCTCGCTACATCGCGCGGATCGGACAAGGGACACCGGTAAGAGACGGGGCGGGGTGGCTCTGTGTTTACGTGCATGAGAACTGGTGCGGCGATAGCACGATCGTCGAGAAGCACTCTTCCCCCGACATCGAGTTCATGTCCGTTAAATGCCGGCCTTATTTTCTCCCGAGGGAGCTAACGGTCGTGATTGTCACAGCTGTTTACATCCCTCCCGACGCTAGCACTAGCACGGCGCTCTCGCTACTCGCGTGCGTCATCAATAAACATCAGTGGGCCCACCCTGATGGCGTTCACGTAGTAGCGGGAGACTTTAATAAGGCCAATTTAAAGACTGTACTCCCAGAGTTTCACCAGCATGTCAAGTGCCCAACGAGGGGAGACAACACTCTCGACCATGTGTACTCGAACATCAAGCACGCATACAGGGCCCTCCCACTCGCCCCCCTCGGCCAGTCAGACCACCTGTCCTTGCAGCTCGCACCTGCATACATCCCTCTCAGGCGCAGATTCAGGCCCACCACAAAGACTGTGAAAACCTGGCGTGACGGCGCCATGAGTGAATTACAGGACTGCTTTCAAGACACAAACTGGGGCCTCTTTGATCATCAGGACCTTGATGTCTACACACATTGTGTAGTGGACTACATCAAGTTCTGCATGGAAACTGTGTCCCTACACAGGACTATACGGACCTTCCCAAATGCGAAGCCCTGGATGTCCAGCAGGGTTCGCTCTCTCCTCAAGGCCCGTGACGCTGCCTTCAGGTCAGGCGACAAAGCCCAGTACAGGGTGGCTCGTGCTGACCTGAGCAAAGGCATCAAGCTAGCCAAGGCAACCTACAAGGGGAGGCTGGAGGCCCACCTTGCCAGTAACAGACCACGGGAGGTGTGGCAGGGTCTACGGAGCATCACCAACTTCCGTGGCAGCAGCACGACCTCTGCAGACCCGAGTGCATCGCTGGCAGAGGAGCTTAACTGCTTCTTTGCTCGCTTTGACTCGCCCCAACCGTCACACCCCCGCACTTCATGCTCCAACTCCCCCCCACTCACCGTAGAGGAACACGATGTGAGGCGCGCGCTCCTGGCTGTTAACCCCAGGAAAGCTACTGGACCCGACGGAATACCAGGCAAGGTCCTCAAAACATGTGCCCACCAACTGTCACATGTATTCTGCAGGATCTTCAACCGCTCCCTGGCTCAAGCAGTCATCCCCTCCTGCTTGAAAACTTCCATCATTATTCCTGTCCCCAAAAAGTCACCAGCCGTCCACCTGAATGACTACCGTCCTGTTGCTCTCACACCAGTCATCATGAAGTGCTTCGAGAGGCTGGTTCTCCAGCACATCAGGGACTGCCTTCCTCCCACTCTGGACCCCTACCAGTTTGCATACTGGGCTAACAGATCCACTGAGGACGCCATCAACACTGCTCTGCATGTTGTGCTGGGCCACCTGGAACAACAGCAGAGCTATGCAAGGATGCTCTTTGTGGACTACAGCTTGGCATTCAACACAATCATCCCAGACATCCACGTCGCCAAACTTGACATTCTCGGCCTCCCTGCCCTCACACGCATCTGGATTAAGGACTTTCTGACCAACAGACCCCAGACTGTGTTGCTCGGCCCCTACACGTCCTCCACCTGCATGCTGAGCACCGGTTCCCCTCAAGGATGCGTGCTGAGCCCTCTCCTATACGCCCTCTACACCTACGACTGCAGCCCGGCCCATGGCAACAACACCATCGTCAAGTTTGCTGACGACGCGACAGTGGTCGGTCTGATCTCGGAAGGTGACGAGACAGCCTACAGAGAGGAGGTAAAGAGACTGACAGCTTGGTGCAAGGACAACAGACTGCACCTTAACACTGCAAAAACAAAGGAGATTGTCGTCGACTTCAGGAGGAACAAGACGGTGCCGCCCCCCCTCTGCATCGAAGGCGTGTGTGTGGAGAGGGTCCACACGTTCAAGTTCCTGGGAGTACAGATCTCCGACGACCTTTCTTGGACTCACAACACCACAGCAGTGGTAAAGAAGGTCCACCAGCGTCTGCACTTCCTGAGAGTCCTCAGGAAATTCAACCTGGACAGGAAGCTGCTGCTAGCCTTCTACCACTCGTCCATTGAGAGCCTGTTGACGTACTGTGTCTCCACCTGGTACAGCGGCTGCACTGAGGCCGACAGAGTGAGGCTCCAGAGGACAGTCAAAACAGCGCAAAGGATTATTGGCTGCCCTCTCCCCTCACTGTCGGACATCTACACCGCCCGGTGCCTCAGAAGGGCTCTCAACATCGTCAAAGACAATACCCACCCAAACTCACACCTGTTCGACCTGTTGCCCTCTGGCAGGCGCTACAGATGCATCAAATCGAGGACCAATAGACTGAGAAACAGTTGCTTTCCGAGAGCCAT
Source organism: Idiotropiscis lumnitzeri (assembly GCF_059441095.1). Lineage (NCBI taxonomy): Eukaryota > Metazoa > Chordata > Actinopteri > Syngnathiformes > Syngnathidae > Idiotropiscis > Idiotropiscis lumnitzeri. Next base: position 821,524 of record NW_028283585.1, on the reverse strand, counting down.
CTCCATTCTGAACTCTCACACACACACGAGAACACCCTTACCTTGCAGAACAGCATCGTGATGTGTTTTTATATACCCTATTCTGTACTAAATTCCATTGCACTCTCTTATTTATTAATCTAATTTATATATTTGTCTGTCTTATTGTTGTATTGCACTGGAGAGGGGAGCCTTCTAATCTCGTTGCACACTTGAGTACAATGACAATAAAGGGATTTCTAATTCTAATTCTAATTCTACTACGCATAGGAATGACTGATTGTAGTCATGGTCTTTACTGATTTATGATATTATTTTCACATGCTAAAGTTATATTACTTAGTTTATAAATGTGTGAACATAGTATTTTCATGACCTACACTCACATTCACATCATACATATTCAGTCTGCACATTACAAACTGATGACAAGCCAGACAGCACTTCATGGACAAATATGACAAAGCACATTCTCCACATAGGACATAGAGATGCAAACATACCAAATTGGGCACTGGATTTAGTTTTAAAATCGCTGCATTGGCTCCCCGTGTGTTTCAGGATTGATTTTAAGGTTCTTCAATTAGTTTTTAAATGCCTTAACGGTCTTGGGCCATCCTCGCGGACCCTGAGGTCCTCTGGCACCGGCCTGTTAATTATTCCTCGGGTGAGGACTGGAACACATGGCGAGGCTGCATTCAGCCATTCTGGTCCTCGTCGATGGAATAGCCTGCCGGAGGACATCAGGTCCGCAGAGACTGTTGATATTTTTAAAAGGAGGCTCAAGACCAGACCTGGGCATTGCACGGCCCGCGGGCCACATCCGGCCCGCCGGGTGGCACTGACTGGCCCGTATGACAGACCTGGGCATTGTATGGCCCGGGCCACATACCTTTGGTTGACTCTGACCGCGAGTGGAAGGTTAATTGGAAATTTCAAAATAAACATACTTTTTAATTTCACCTCATTCATGGGCGAAAGCTGCACTGCTTTTATTCTGAAATTGTTTTTTTTTTTTATTCCCGCACAATGTGCGTCGCACATAATGACGTAATGCGTTTATCAAGACATGCGCGCGATTGAATCACAACAAGACAACGTTCGTCCTCAAAAATGTCCGCTCAGGCTACAAAAAGAAAGGTAGATGCCGAATGTAGAATTTTCAACAAAAATTGGACAGCGAAGTATTTATTTACTGAAGTTAGAGGTAAAGCTGTGTGTTTAGTTTGCGGGGAGCAGATCGCCGTGTTGAAGGACTACAATTTGAGTCGGCATTACCAGACGAAACATGCAGAGAAATATAAAAACGGCACCAGATAACAATGAACTGGGACACTTTTTCTCAAAATCACAGTTCAGTGACAGTCAATATGTTGTATCTTGCTTAATGTTTGGTGCAAAAAGACAATATTGTGATGTCTTTAAAATGCTCAGAACCTTTACACAACTATCCAACAGTATATGGAACTCAAAATGTGTTTTGAAGTGAATGTGACAGAATATGTTTACTAATATGAGTCACAAATAGTAAAAAATGTTAATATTATGTCTACCATTGTGTTGAGAAATTTGAATGAATACATTTTTGTAAGGCAACCTCATTTTTTCAGTTTATTTGGTATTTAGTTTCATTGCTTAACTTTAATGCCAGCTTGTCAAAACAGTGCTATTTACTGCTTTTTAAAAAAGAAATACAATTAATATTATGCAGAATTGAGTTCAGCCTTTTGGCCCGGCCCTCCACAATATTTAATGTTTCTTATGTGGCCCCATGGAAAAAATAATTGCCCACCCCTGCTCAAGACTCACCTTTTTTGTTTGGCTTTTAAATAATTTATCTTAGTCTTTTAATTCAGGATTGTCATTTTATATATTATCATTGTCTTTAATTTTTTTTAGCTTCTTTGTCTTTTAGTATCATCATTTTTCTTATATATTTTAGCTGCGTCGTTTTATATTATTGTCTTTTAATTTTTAGCTTCTTCTCTGTCTTTTAGTATCATAATTTTTCTTATATATTTTAGCTTCGTCTTTTTATATTATTGTCCTTTAATTTTTAGCTTCTTTTTTGTTTAGCATTATCATTTTCTTTTATATATTTTAGCTCCAGTGTTTCCTCAAGGGGGGCCTCCGCGCTGGGAGGTGTGGCTGGCCTTCTCACAGGGGGCTTCATCCCGGAGGCTCCTTAGGCCCGGCGGACCGGGGCCCTCTGCACTATGTGTAGGGTCTACCCCGGTCAGTCTGGGCTAGGGGTCTGTGTGTTGGCGCAGCTCCCTGTGGGCGTGAGCCGTCATCCCTCTCAGCGCGGATGACCTACCCTGGGTACATTTTCTCATATGGTTTCTCTGTGCCTTACCCTGTCTTTCTACTAAGATGGTTTATTAAGTTGTGTGAATGCGAGTGTTCTGTGTGTGTGCGAGTTCAGGCGTGTATGTGGATGTGTCTTGTGTTTATGTTGAGTGGGTGGAATGGGTTTTAGTTTTTCGTTGTAATTTGGATGTTTTTATTGTACAGCACTTTGAGCCGCATTTTATGTATGAAAAGTGCTCTTATAAATAAAATTTGATTGATTGATTGGAGGGTTCAAGGGGACGCCATTGCAAAAACACATTCTGAAAGACATAATTTGATTTTGGAGCACACATACATGCACACTGACAAGATTACAGGGGAATACCAGCAGAAGAGACGGAGAGACTGCCCGCCGGAGAAGGCCAGCCGTGGAATACCAGTCTTGGGGACCAGCTGGGAATCAACCATCCAGACAATGATTAATCTGGAGAGGACCTTCCCTTGGACGTAGACCCGTGCCGGGGGAAGAATGTGAGGCTGGGCTGAGATAACGCACGACTCTTTTCGACTGTGCTTGCCCAAGTACATTTTCTCATGAGATTAAGAAAAAGCCGCTCAGTACTATTTCCTGAACCTCCGCCCTATTTCCTACCTACCATTCATTTCAAAAGTCCTAGATAATGTAGTCGCCACTCAACTCCACTCTCATCTCACCTGCAATAACCCTTTCAGTCCGGTTTCCGTGCACTTCACAGCACTGAATCAACTCTACTCAAGGTCACCTCTGCTCTCCTCATTGCAGCTGACTCAGATTCATTCTCCATTGTCATCCTTCTTAACCTGACTGCGGCCTTTGACACCATCTCACACACCATCCTTCTCAAAAGACTTTCTTCCATCGGCATCACCCACACCGCCCTCAACTGGTTCCATTCATACTTCAAAGACCGCACTCAGTTCATCCAGCTTAAATATTTCTCATCAAAGTCCCTCCCAGTCACCTCAGGTTTGCCCCAAGGCTCGGTCCTGGCCCCCCTATTATTTATCATATACCTCCTTCCCCTTGGCAGCATTTTCCGAAAATTCAATATCGCTTTCCATTGCTTCGCGGATGACACCCAGCTCTAGTTCTCCTGCAAACCCAGCATATCACTCCCTCCCACCTCCGTCACCTCCTGTCTATCTGAAATCAATGACTGGTTTTCTAATAATTTCATGAGGATTAACAGCGACAAAACAGAAGTTATTCTTTTCAGTACAAAATCAATACAATCCAAAGTTGGCAGTTTTCCCATTCCTGTTGGCCCCTCCATTGTTTTCCCATCCCCTCAGGTCAAGAGTCTGGGTGTCATCCTTGACAGCACTCTATCTTTCCATAAGCATAATAACACAACCCGGTCAGCCTACTTCCATCTGCACAATATCAGTCAACACCGCCCCTCCCTTTTTCCCTCATCCACTTCTATTCTGGTCCAAGTCGAGTCAAGTCAATTTTATGTGTATAGCCCTTAATCACAGACAGTCTCAAAGGGCTTTACATAACCACAATCAACATCCACTGATCTTAACCCCCAGGAGGGCAAGGAAAAACTCAAAACCCCATTGGGGGAAAAGTGAGAAAACTTGAGAAGGGACCACAGATGGGGGGGAAACCCCCTTCCAGGATGACCAGGCTGCTTTGGATGCCAAGTGGGCAACATTTGACACATACAATGATGCTATACAATGTTAGATGAGATAATGTGAGAGTCAATTAAATGAAGTGCTGCAGGAAGATGACTTTAGTGGAGTGGGTCCTCATCCAGGACCGTAATCGCCATGGCAGCATATCCGAGGTTGAGCCTTTGATCTTGAAATAGTCAGTTTGGGGTAAATTCAGAACAGCCACTTCCAAGTGAATCACCATCACCTAATTCCCAAGCCGTGGAATTGGGAACAGAAAAAAAAGAACAGAAATAGTAAACAGGCCAACAAGTAGTTCAACGAAGTGCTGAAATATAGGGAAATCAGAAGAGGTGCTGCATGAAGACGACTTCGGCAGAGAAGGTCCCTCCCCGGTTGGTCAGTGCCGTAATCTTCATAGCAGGTCACCATCACCTAATTCCCAAGCAGGGGAAGAGGGGGCAGAAAAGAGGAGAAGCCGCAGTAAACAGGCCAACAAATAATTAAATTAGATGCTAAAGTATATAAATAAATGTCGCGCTGCAGGAAGACGACATCACTGGAACAGGTGCATGCCCAGTTTGTCAATGCCTTAAACTTCCTAGTGGGTGACCGTCACCTAATCCCCCAGCCGGGGAAAAGGGGGCAGAAAAGAGAAGATAAGAGAAAAAGCGGCAGTAAACAGGCCAACAAATAGTTCAACTAAATGCACAAGAGTATAAATGCGTCTTTAATAGTGTTTTGAACATTTCTACTGAGGTGGCGCCTCTAATACCTGAGGGTAGTACATTCCAAAGCATTGGTGCCCGAATAGAGAACGCTCTAGAACCTGTGGACTTCTTTTTGGCTCGCGGGATCACTAAAAGACCAGCATTTTGTGAGCGAAGGTTTCGGGACGGAACATATGGTACCACGAGGTCAACGAGATAGGAAGGTGCTAAGCCATGCAATATTTTATAGGCAAGTAGCAGAACTTTAAAATCACATCTCAAGTGGACCGGAAGCCAATTCAAATTGGCAAGTATCGGGGTAATATGATCAAACTTTCTCGTTCTAGTCAAGAGTCTAGCTGCTGCATTTTGAACTAACTTTTAATACTAGACATGGGGAGACCCGAGAGCAAAACGTTACAATAGTCGAGGCGAGACGTAACAAACGCATGGATTAAGATTTTTGCATCACAGGTTGATAGAATTGGGCGAATTTTAGCAATGTTACGCAGATGAACAAATGCAGTTCTAGTACCGTATTTTTGGACTCAAAAGACGCGCCGTGTCAAAGGGCGCAACACCTGTTGGGGGCGCTATTTCTGTATTTGTTACATAGATAGAACGCGCCGACTCATCGGGCGCTAACACAACCGACCAATCGAGCAGTCTCGCTGGCTGCTCAGTCGCGCTAGCGTGTTTTTAAAATGGCAGCGGGAGTTCAGTGGTACTTTATTTTAGCTTTTAACAACGTGCTGAAGTTGTCCTCATCCAAAAATGCACCAAGTCCTTGTCTTCTGTATCCAAGATAAACAACACGAGTCATTATCAGTCTGCCTCGCCATCTCGCTGCTTCGCCGTCTCGCTGCGGCGCAGCCCCTCAGGTGGGATGCCGACACAATGCCGGTGTGAGCAAGTCACTTGTCAACAAACGATGTGCGGTCACGGTGTTACATCAAAACTAAAACTATCATCCCAAATCAACTGAAAAGCATAAAAGTGTAGGCCCAGCAAAATTCTGCCTCCCAGCCTACCATACATTACCTTAGTTTACATGCATGCACACTAAAACAGACGATAGCATGGCTAGCTGTTTTGAAAAAACGGCAACAGGAGCAAAACTGCGTTTGGTTGTATTTTATTTAACAAGGTACTCACATTAAGAGTTATCAGTCATCCACAAATCCTTCAAAATCATCGTCTTCCGTATCAGACAGAAATAGTTGGGCAAATTCTCCTTCAAACACGCCAGGTTCCCTCTCGTCATTGTCCGAGTCTGTGTCGCTGCTGAGCGTCTCCCCGGATGTAATGCCGGCTTTCGCGAAAGCTCTTGCAATAGAGCTAGCAGACACGTTCGTCCAAGCAGCTACAATCCACTCGCAAATTGTGGCATAACTTGCTCTTCGCTGTCTCCCAGCCTTTGTGAAGCTGTGTTCGCCCTCCGCCATCCATCGCTCCCACGCAGCACGCAACTTCACTTTGAACGCTCTGTTTATACTTAAGTCGAGTGGTTGGAGTTCCTTTGTCAAGCCTCCCGGGATGATGGCAAGCTCTGAGTTCATATGCGTGACTTGACTTTTCACAGCGGCTGTCAGATGGGCACGCATGGAGTCACAGACCAACAGCGACGATAGGGGCATCGCGCTGCTTTGCACTGGGGGCGTGCCTTTGTGTTGTTTTGTCTCCCCTCTCCCGCCTGTTGTCATTCACACCCATCTCCCCTCTCACGTCCGCCTGTTGTCCACACCCATCGATCCCCTCTCACGCCCCCCTGCTTGTCGTAAGCCACACCCGCCTTCTCTCTATATAAGCGGTGTGCAGGCAGTTGATGTTCGCCGTCAGCCCAGCGGCGCACTTGGTCGACGCAATGGGCGCTCCACCTCAAAGGGCGCCCTGGCTTTTTTGGACGGCTTTCCGGACTTTAAAGTGCGCCTTATGGGTCAAAAAATACGGTAATATTTTTAATGTGCATTTGAAACGACATAGTTGTGTCAAATATAAGACCGAGATTTTTTGTTGAATCCTTTTGGGCAATTTATCGATACTCATAGTGGTGTCTTTGAAAAAGGTACAGATGACGCGCTGGTCCAATGATCAGCATCTCGGTTTTATCTGAGTTAAGACGCAAAAAATTGAAAGACATTCATAGTTTAATTTCGGCAAGGCATGCCTCTAATTTATAGCAATCACACGGATTCGTTATATCCAACGGCATGTATAATTGCGTATCATCAGCATAACAATGAAAACTAATGTGATATTTCCGTATAATATCACCAAGCGGTAGCATCTAGTACCAATCCCTGCGGAACTCCGCGTGTGATCTTACAAAGATCAGAAGACGCATTGCCATGAATTACACGGTGCGTCGTCTCCGACAGATACGAATTAATCCAAGAAAGCGCTGAACCTGAAATGCCAACACAAGTTTCAAGGCGTTTTAATAATATGTTATGATCAAGTGTCAAAAGCGGCGCCAAGATCGAGTAAGAGTAATACAGTGAACCCTCGGTTATCGCGGTTAATGGGGACCTCGTAGCGGTTGCTGCTCGGGCCCTAATAATAATTTCTACAAAAACAATAGGGACCTCGCCGCCGTCGCAGCTCGGGCCCTAATAACAATTTCTAGAAAAACAATAGGGACATCGCAGCGGCCACTGCTCGGGCCCTAATAATAATAATAAAAATAATAATGATTTCCACAAAAACAATGGGGACCTCGTAGCGGTCGCTGCTCGGGCCCTAATAATAATTTCTACAAAAACAATAGGGACCTTGCCGCGGTCGCTGCTCGGGCCCCAATAATAATTTCTACACAAAGTCCATTGTGGTGACCCGCCCCCTTTTAAGTAAATTCAAAGTGGCCGACTTCCTGTAAAACCTAGCTCATTGCTCCAAGAGACTTTTTTGTAGGTCTTGGTCTTATACATACAGTGAACCCTCGCTACTTCGCGGTTCACCTTTCGTGGGTTCAGTGCTTCGCGGGTCTAAAAAATATTCGGGGGCATTGTAGTTTCGCCGAGCGGCACGACAGGGCGCTGGAGCGGTTAGACGGCCGGCGTGCGCCGAAGAAGAGCGTGGGCGAAGAGGAGAGTGGACGAAGAAGAGCACGTTCCCCCGGACACGATCGGTGGCGACGTTTCGCGCGGTTCGGACCGTACCAGAGCTCCGGCCGGCGTGCGTGGCAGTTAAGCCGTAGAGGAGCACCTTCCTGTTAAGGATGTTTCTATCAAAACAAGCCTGAACAAATGAATCAACCAGCCAAGATTGTCTGTCATTTCCGCGCGGGGCAGCCCTCGAACTCCGAGGCGAAGCCAGCGTGTTCGACTGCACACATGGTTTTTATTTGCATCAGCATAAGCAATTTGAATATGCAATACATACAGAATGGAAAACTTGACATTTGACTACATCCCACTTGCCCACCCTCTTCCTGCCTATTCTAACGGTTTCAGCTTACAAGACACCTTTTGTTCATACTTCTGCTTATTCTAACAGCAAAAGGGAGCATGTTCACTCTGAACTTCATTTGACCTGTGTAGTGTATTTTCACAAGGCTTAACATGTTGAACTTATTTTATGGCCATGACGATATTGTTGCTTTAGAAATACCAAGCCTTGTGTTGGACCTCCCTAAATGCATAAGTTACAGCCTTAAGAGGCCTCGGGCCCCAACATTATCTACGAAGGGTTAAAGAGGTCATCAACACCCCAAGGGAGGTGTTTACAGAAAAGGGTTCTGGCGTTGGGGAGTCACATTCGCGATGAGGCCGTACCTGGCACCCGTAGCTGTCGAAGGTTTAATTAGAGGCCAGAAAGATACGAATGCATGTGCAACAAAGGGGGCCTGTAAGATTAGTTATAGTTTGAAACTTGCTAAGATGACAAACTAAACAACAAAACTAACAGATGAACATACAAACTTAAATTTCTTTAACACTTCCCCGGGCACGGGCGGTGCCAAGCGGCCCCTAAGTTTAACCAAATGGAAGCTCCGGAGGAGGAGGGCATGCTCGCGTCACAGTAAGCCGAAGAGGAGCACCTTCCCCGGGCACGGGCGGTTCCAAGCGGCCCCGAAGTTTAACCGAATGGAAGCTCCGGAGGAGGAGGGCATGCTCGCGTCACAGTAAGCCGAAGAGGAGCACCTTCCCCGGGCACGGGCGGTTCCAAGCGGCCCCTACGTTTAACTGAATGGAAGCTCCGGAGGAGGAGGGCATGCTCGCGTCACAGTAAGCCGAAGAGGAGCACCTTCCCCGGGCACGGGCGGTGCCAAGCGGCCCCTAAGTTTAACCGAATGGAAGTTCCGGAGGAGGTCGGGCGTGTGTCACAGTTAAGCCGAATTGGAGCACCTCTTGCGCCCGGGCACGAGCGGAGCGCGAGGCTGTCCGTTATGAAAGAATAAATAAATAAAGAATGCCACCTTTTTTTCACAGGGCACACCGGACGGCGTACCATCAGGTTAAAGTCGGAGTAATTAAATAAATACAAAAAGAATGGCTGGGGAATAAAAAAATAATACGTTTTAATAATAATTTGGTTTTTTTGTTATAACATGAATTTCACTCTCTCTCTCTCTCTCTCTCTCCCCGTATATATATATATATATATATATATATAAATATAAATATTTATATATTTATTATATATATTGTATATTTTTTTTAAGCATTTTTGAAGGTGCGCCGCTACTTCGCGGATTTTCAGTTTTCGCGGGTGGTCTCGGTCCCCATTAACCGCGATAACCGAGGGTTCACTGTACTCCATAAAATTTACAAAAAGCGAGGTGAAACACTCAACCAGGGCTGCTTTTTTGAACATTTCTCGAGGGCCATGGCGAGCCATTTCAAAAAAGCTGCACAACTAACGTATAAAATATTGATAAATTTGCTCTGCCTGATGTGTGTGTCAAGTTTCACGAGTTGTCGTTCATATTTAGAACCTCATAATCAGCGTTGTTTTATTGCCGAACCGTGCAATGCCACTCCCACAACTTTTCACGAAAAAGGATGAATTTCGTATTGTGACATCCTCATGGCCGAAACAGTCCTCCGAGCATATATGAGGGCGACCTTGTTGAGTTGCACGGAGAAAAACATCCAAGAAAATAACTTGTATTAGCTTTTACCAGTTGGTGGCGCTACTACTACGATGAAAAATAAGTTGGTAGATGTCTTCAGGGCTGAAGTATCCTCAAATGTGTACAACTTCGAGAAGATAGGATCATCTGAGTCATGTTGCCGGAGCTTTTGTTGCCACAAAGTACAATCGGACTTTTCAGCACCGTAATAGCCACGCCTTTTGCCAAAACGTCACAAACTCGGCAGAGAGTAAGATCATTGTCTTGAGTCTTTTCTGACTAATTTTCAGTCGGATTCGTCAAAAGGGCACCGTGCAGTACGTGAAAATTAAAATAAAACAAATTTTTGATTCCACTTGGCGGCGCTGTGTGTATAACAAAATAATAACATTAAGATGTCTTCAGGTCGGGACATTTTATTTACAGGTGAAGGTTTGGATTTTTAGGAGCATGTGCAGGGGAGTTATTAAGCATTCATTTATTTGTATTAGGTTCATTTTGTCTTCTTATTATTGATATTTGACTGATTCATTAAAAGCAGACAATTATGTTTTAGGTAAATTTTTTACCTGACATGTTTCGGCGAGTCTTTCGCCTTCTTCAGAGTGTCGCATAATGGTGTCTTGAGACCCGTCTTTATCAGCTGATGTTCCATGAGGGTGTGACTTACCTGTCAAAAAAATTAAAAATCAGAGCAGTAAAAGAATAAGCACAACATGAACATTACAAATCAGCAATCACTGACCACTGCAAAAGGGAAAACCACATCATGGACCGGGAGAAGGGCAGGGTCATCCGCACCGAAGAGAACAAACAACAGCGCTGGATCAGAGAGGCCATTGAGATCTGCAAGCGAGGCATAAAAACCATGAACAGAGACAAGGGAGCCTTCATCCTCTCTACCACCTGGAGCAGCATCTTGGCGGAGTGAACGGACAGCGGGGGGTGTGACTTGCCTTCATTCTTGTGACAGGTAAGTCACGCCCTCATTGAACATCAGCTGATAAAGACGGGTCACAATACACCATCATGTGACACTCTGAAGAAGGCGAAAGACTTTCGTATTGTGACATCCTCAAGGCCTAAACACTCATCCGAGCAAATATAAGGTAGATTTTGTGAACCTGCCCGGAGAAAAACATCAACGAAAATAATTTGTATTTGTTTTAACCAGTTGGTGGCGCTACCACTGCGATCAAAAATAAGTTGGCAGCCGTCTTCAGGGCCTGAATATCCTCAAATGTGAAAAATTTCGAGAAGATGGATCATCTGAATCATTTTGCAGGAACTTTTGTTGCCACGGAGAATAATCAGACTCTGCGGCACCGCAAGAGCCACGCCCTTCGAAGGAAAGTCACAAAAATAGGGATAGCGTAAGATCAATGTCTTGAGTCTTTTCTAGCCAATTTTCAATCGGATTCGTTAAAAGGGCACCGTGCAGTACGTCAAAATGTAAAAAATGATATTGATTGGCGCAAGGTGTATAACAGAATATAAACATATAGATGTCTTCAGGTACCGACTCTTTATGTACATGTGAAGTTTTGGATTTTTAGCATGTGCATGAGAGTTATTAAGCATTTTGTCCATTGCGGCGAAGGAAATCTTAAGTGAAAACTTCGAAGCCCCGCCCCCGTCATATAGTATTTCGGAAACAAAAGATTTTAGCCCCAGTGTTTGTCCCAGGTCTTAAGATGCTACAGACAGAATTTTAAGGCAATCAGATGAAGCCTTTAGGATCAGGGTGCAAAAGAATGACCCATGTAAACATGCAAAAAAGGGCAAAAGTCGGACTTTCAAAAATTCA